>NW_025110086.1:0-25436 GCF_011392965.1 Frieseomelitta varia
TTTTTTTTTTTTTTTTAATTCCCAACATCACGAAGGAGAACAAGGCGTTCTCACTGCCGGTGTAATTTGTCGCGTAATCGTACCGACGTGCCATTGCTCCTCTCGCTTTCTCTGTTTCTATCACCTTTTCGCCAACCTACAACCGCCTGGCTGTATATTAATTACGCGCTCTTTCGAACATGGTCAACCAGACGTGCTCTGTATTTTGTGTGTGTGTGTGTGTGTGTGTACATTCTCGGTTAAAAGCTTAGGTATATTGCACAAGTTGGAAAAATGAAAAATATTTTAAATATCATTTTTTGCAGAATATTAATTTGTTTCAAAATTGGAAAAATGAAATAATTACACAATAAAGAATATGTAAACCGGTCTGCATTCAAAAGTATTTATCTCAAAATATTTCCTTACTTATTTATTTGTTTCAAAAAGCCGTAAATAGCAAAATGTTATTATATTTTGTTAATATTTTTATTATATTTAATTATTTAATTTTTACTATTATTTAATTTTTATAATATTTAATTATTTAATTTTTATTATTGTTTAATTTTTATAATGTTTAATTATTTTATTTTTATTATTATTTAATTTTTATAATTAATTATTTTAGTTTTATTATTATTTAATTTTTATTATATTTAGTTATTTTATTTTTTATTGTTTAAATTTTATTATTTAATTATTTTAGTTTTATTATTGTTTAAATTTTATTAAATTTAATTTTTTTATTATCATTTAATTTTTATTATATTTAATTATTTTATTTTTATTATTATTTAATTTTTATTATATTTTTGTATAGAATCATTTAGGCGATCGATAGCATCTCGATTTTCAGTATAACACTTTCAATATATCGTCATTGGCTACGTTTATGAAAACTATATTGAAGACGATATATTTTCGTCGAATTATTATGCTTGAAAATCTTCGCTTGAGTTATTTGTTTATTTTTTGAAATGCAGGTTCTTTGTTTTTCATTTCGCAACTATCATTCGTCATTTTTTTTTTTTACGTTTCGCACTGCTTTATCTGCGTCGCATTTTTCGCTTGTGTTAAGAACGATATCAAAATTTAATTATAATACAACTATTATACTGTATAACTATTAAATAAATATTAACAGTAATTCATTAAATATTAACAGTAATTCAATAAATATTATCATTTATTATCATATTTAATTAATAAATATTGTTAATAATTTATTCAACGTATTTTAATAAATATTAACAGTAATTTATTTTATTACGTAGTGACATATTTTATTACGTAGTTTTTATTACATAATAAATATTTATTGTATTAAACGTTTATCGTATAATGAAGTAAATTCAACATCGGTCAGTAGCAATATAATAATTTTATCGTCAGTAATAAACATCAAAACAATCGAAATGAAACGTGCCGTACACAACTTTTGAGCGGGGTTGTACGTATATTTTCGGTCAAGTCGTAAAATAACGCCGGTGCCCAACAATGGCCCTGATTTATTTCAGTAATTTAACTAACCCAGCGGAGACCGGTAGCTCGCCTCGGTCGTCGTTTCACCATCCATCGAATACACCCCTTTTTTTCCAACCCTCTCTGCTCCTCCTTCTGTTGCGCCTTCGCAGCAAGTCGAAAACCAGGACGAATATTAAAGCCTAGCCGCGAATTAAAAGTGTATTTTACGACCGGACGCTGTATGAAACGCTGATATTGTTATTGCAGCCTCGCTGGTGCTATTGGGATTGTATGTGCGATATAAACGTTGGTATTAAAGTTCAAATAACCTCAACTGCATGATTTTTTGATGGAGATAAATTTCAAAATTTATTAAATATTAAATCTAAAATGAAATATAATGTTAATGAAATAATTATAATTATAAGTATTATAATAAAATTATGGAATGAAATGAACTTGAATCTTGGAATATTAATATATTTCATGTTGCGATTTTTAATACAAATAAAAATTTTGTGTTTGAATTAAAAGCGTTATTCTGCGATATTAAAATTATTTATTTAAAATATTTTTTATGTTATTTAAAATTAATAATGTAATTTCATAATATATATGGTTAAGTGGAGGATAATTACCTAATCATTCTGATAATTATCAAGATGATTGATGAAAATTTAAATCTTTCAGAAATAATATAAATTATAATCTATTTATTGAAATTATTGACCCTAATGATGATAAAACATTTCAAAAGATATGTTCGAAAGATGACGTTACCCTTTAACTGATAAACATTTTTAAAAATATTTGGCGTGAAGTTGGAAGAAAGCACTCCGCCGAGTAATAGTTTATTTATTAATTTGTGTGTTCCTTAACTTTCTTTTTTATTTTCAGATTAATATCCAGAATTTTGATCGATGTTTCACATTAAGTTGAACATGCATATGATGAATTATAAATATATATATATGCAATATAATATAACAAATATAATTTACATGTATATGTAAACTGATTATAATATGTATATATGATATAAATATACAGTTTACAAGTATATAATAATATTTACATATACATATACATATACATGTGTGTATATTTACATGTTGTATAATATAATGTAAATATACATATACATGTGTTATATAATATAATATAATATACATATACATATACATATACATGTGTGTATATTTACATGTTATATAATACAATATAAATATAAAGAAAAATATGATTTACATTATATACAAATATGATTACATATACAAGTATATTTTATAATACATATTATATATACACATATTAGAATTTTGTGATAGTTCACGATTAACTCGCATTTTCCTTTCATTATTTTATCATTAGATTATGGATATTTATTCAAGTTCAGAGTTTTTATGAATATTACAAAAGAAAAAAAAAATTAGATTCTAAAGAAAGATTTTTAAGCATTATAAAGTACACTTAATCGATCATGAAATATTTAATACTGAAAACTCTCAAATACTCTTAAAAACACATTTGAAAAAATTAATTCATTCAGTGATATTAGATCAACAAGTGTGTAAATTGTAATTCGTTATCCTAAAATGTACGTAAATATGTTGTTGCGTAGCGAATTCATTTTATGTATTTCAGTGAATTCGATAATTTCCCAGTATTTCTCGTTAAATCTCACTCAATTGATTATGTTAATTTTAATGGCCACATTAATTTATACTAATTTGAACGAACACAAATATGAGAACAATGTTAATTGTTTCTATCATTTATGATTAAATGCTCTTTCGTCCAGTACGAAGGAAAATATGTACATATCTCGTAATATCTACGTCAAACATTTCAGCTACATCTCGTGATATTCGAAAGTTATCGGATTGTTATGAAGATCAATATTGAATGTACGTATCAGTGGCTGGCAAGTGATGAACCATTGAAAGCAACAGAAGTTGAACAGCAGATGTTTAACTGTTCAAATATGTATGTACCTGTCGGTAAATAGCTTTTCCAAAAAAAAAGTCCTTCTCCTTATTAATCTTGCAAGTTTGATTACGTGCAATCGTACGCAAAGTAATTTATAGTGGTTGTTGGAAAATTTATTTTATTATTTGTTATTTTTCTATTTCCTTTTTCCTCAACACTTTTTTAGAATTGATAGCGAATATCTCGACATTGTTTGTATTCTGATTTTCTTTCATCTATCATGTTAAAATGATAGTTTCAATGAAGACAATATTGTTGCCTATTTCTCCATTTTCTACATTCTTTTCGTATTCAACAATTTCTCCATTTTCTACATTCTTTTCGTATTCAACAATCATTAACAATCAAAGTTCAACAATCATTAACAATCAATAACAATCAAAGTTCCTTTTTGAATATTTGGAATTTATCGTTTGCATTAATTATTATTTTAAATTTTTGTTATTTTCGTTACACGTTGTTCATAAAATCGTAAAATAATATTAACTTTTGTTCTATATTTTTTAATCTTTAAGGAAAATTTTACGCCTATTTAAATTCAGTGGATTCTACATACAATTGGAAATTTAAATTGTACGCTCTGAAAATTTTTCGCGATAGAGAGAAGTTTATATATATATCTTACTTTACTTTATTTTTAATTGTAAATATTTTATTTTTTGGTAACCACTCAGTAATGAATAAATTATATTTCCATACAATTTTGATACTTATAATATTAGATAAACAGTATGATACTTATTACGAAACAGTTAATCAGTGTAATTTAAAACGGATGTAAATTATGACTTTCTAAAACAGTATAATATAATTTTATATCAATATGATACTCTTATTAGATTAATTTAAAATCACATTATACCGTATTAACACAAAATTTATCAAAGAAATTGACCAAACGAACGTGTACTTCATCACAAAGAAATTCAAGTGTTCCATCTCACATTGACTAACTAAGTAGAACTTAAATCTGTTAAATATTTTTTTTTCATCTAGAATACTTAACGCTCTGCCCTACGATTCTCGTTTCAATTCTAGATAAACATTAGTCATTATAATTAATGTCAGATGTAAAACATTGAAAGCATTGTGCATAATTAATCTTCAGTTTGAAGAACTAAAATTAATTCAAATCCGGTTTTGTTGTTTCCTTTCAAATACTACCATGGATGTAACTCAAAGGATCAAGAAGGACTGACTATTTCTCAGACATACGCTTCTTTCTGCTCTTTTCTGTGTGTCGGTAAAAATTAGTCGTTGATACGACTGGTTAGAGGACGAAGCTTGGTTTAGAGCACGAGCCTTGAGGATATCATCGTTCGTGTTCTCTCTCCAAGAGGATCGAATTATCTGCTTAATGGTTGGTAATTGCCGCGGAGCTGCACTTGCCGTTGCTGCTGCTACTCACGTTTGTACTCGGCGAAATTCGAACGGAGGGATCCGCTCTTCTTCTTCTGTCGCGTCGTTAGAACGGTCTAACGAAATTTCCAAACTTTCCAGAAGCTTTCGCCCGTTCCCTTTCGCAAGGAAAGTTAGGAAATTAACTTAGGCTATCTGAGCATCTGGACACTTTAATAGATTGTTGTAACGATAGCCAAGAAGCAGCTGGAACGACCAGTGGTCTGCGAACGCTAACAGTGAAGAGCATTGATTGTACCAGTGACAATGAAAAATTGTCGATGGTTTCGAACTTTGTAAAATTTGAAAAATTTTCGTACGAAAGAAATCACGTAACGATCCACTCGGACTCGTTTTAACTCTTTCAGGTTTAAAATTGTCTCACTTTTTTTTTTTTTTTGAACAATTAATGCATGCTGAGATATTTTTTTAATGCAGATGTGTTTCAATGAATTTCATTGAAAACGTTAGTCGCTTGGTGGGATTATTTATACCTCACTCTGTAAGAAAGAATTTATTAAAATTTTATTTTTCATTTTAAGAAATATTTTATGTTGAATAATTGAAATAAAATTTTTTTCCTTTTTTTTTTGTATTAAAAAAAATTCTGTGCAGGTAGAGTATTTTTTTTTTTTCTTCAAATTATTTTGATAGCAGTGAGTTCGTCTTTTTTCAAAAATGATTTTTCTTGCATGATACATCGTGCAGTGGATGGGGAAACTGAGGATGCTCCTTTCTCAAAAATTGTAAAAATTCGAACAAGTATAACGTGAAAAAATATATCTTTTTGTGTCTAGAATCGTGATACTAATTTATTATCAGCATTACTTTATATTGGTCAAATAACTGTTGAATGAATTCGAGGAGGATTTTCAGTTAATAATTCAATTTTAAATCGATTTTTTTCATTTGATTTCATTTTACATTTAATTATTGTAGTTATAGTATTTTTACATTTAATAATTTTACATATTTCTGAGTCAACTAATCCAATTAAATTCAGAAAACAATATTTATAAAATTATTTTTCATCCATATTTTATAATCAAAGATGTAATTACAATTATTTTTATTTTATTAACTTTTATATATATTAATTTACAAAACCCTCATTTATTAACAGATGCAGATAATTTTGAAACAGCAAATCCAATAATTATTCACATATTAAACCAGAATGATATTTTCAATTTTTGCTTTTTCTGTTTTACGATAAATTCCTAATAAATTAGTATCTGGAATGTACAACTATATAGTCATCTTCTCAGGCGAAATTCAAATATTTAAATAAAATATATATAGTATTTAAACAAAATGCGGAGTTAACAAATGATTTGCCTCCACCTTGAAGCTTAAGAACCTCCGAAAGCGATAGAACTGGAAATAGAGCCTTCCCTAATTTTCCATCTTCTTAAGACAGTAGAGAGCTCATCTGAATCCGGCAAGGCACAGATCGTTTACCACGAAGAAATTGTTTGACCTTCAATTGATACAGATCTCTTCTGTCAGATCGTCTCCTAAAGTCGGAGATTAACATTGCTTTGAACTTAAAGGGACAGTCCCTTGATAGTCAGTGCGCAGTAAGCAATACAGTCTGTTAACTTCTTGAGTTAACTACTTGAATTAACCACGTCGAGAATTTTTTGTCCTAAGTTGCAACAATTTTCTCAGTTTTAAGTATATTTAAATGTAACTTAAATATTTCAAGTATATTTAAATACAACTTAAGTATTTTAAGTGTATTTAAATATAACTTAAGTATTTTAAGTATATTTAAATAACACCACTTAAGTATTTTAAGTATATTTAAATACAACTTGAGTATTTCAAGTATATTTAAATACAACTTAAGTATTTCAAGTATATTTAAATGTAACTTAAGTTCAGCTTCAAGTATATTTAAATACCACTTAAGTATTTCAAATATATTTAAATACCACTTAAGTATTTCAAGTATATTTAAATATAACTTAAATATTTCAAGTGTATTTAAATATAACTTTAGTGTTTTAAGTATATTTAAATATAACTTAGGTATTTTAAGTATATTTAAATATAACTTGAGTATTTTAAGTGTATTTAAATGTAACTTGAGTATTTTGATTATTTTTACATATAACTTAAGTATACTTATTATATCACTTAGTTATTTTAAATATATTTAACTTGAGTATTTCAAGTATATTTAAATACCATTTAATTATTTCAAGTATATTTAAATATAACTTAAGTATTTCAAGTGTATTTAAATATAACTTTAGTGTTTCAAGTTTATTTAAATATAATTTAAGTATTTTAAGCATATTTAAATATCAAGGCAAAATAAAATAATAAATTTACTACTTCTTAATAATTTCTATCTATAGTGATGTCATACCGACGAGTTCAAACAGAAAGCGACGAATTATTACACGTATACGGTTCGGTCACTCGTTATGGTCCGCAAACCAGTTCCCAGCGCAAAGGGTTAACTAAAATTGAATTCTCTCGTACTGCGATTATTCAAATACGATCAGTGTTCCGTTTAGATATATACATGTCCTAAAAATTTGCTCATTTTGTTCGAAAAGATTGTTGAACGATCAGGTTTAAATATAGAACATCTTCACCGGAAAGAACAGAACCGTCGATCACAAAGTTCCGGTACACGTTCGTAAAGTGCAAAGTGTCGAAATGATTCGCTTGCTATCCAAACGATCGCGATTTAGTCGGACCGATCATGGCATTTACTGTTCGTGTATGCAGCCCGTTGCTGGCAAGAGGGAGCACCGGAGGAGCGTCTGTGTTCGTTAATTCCACGGTGGTGAGGTTCGTTCGTTAATCTCGACCGCCTTTTCCACGTTCAGTTCAGTGGCCCACGGCATAGGACAATAACGCGGTTGATTGTAATAGAGCCTCTGGTGTTGGTATTAGAGACTCATTGTTCCGCACAAGCGCAACCCCTCTCACCCTCCTCCAACCCCCACGCTTCTTCTCCTTCGACTTTACTCCAACTTCTAACGCCTGTCTGTGTTTCTTTTCATCCCCTACAACAGGGATTTTGTTTGCCCACGGGGATGAAATTACAGTTTGTCGCGGTCGTTTCTCATTTGAATTTGAAAATTGCCGGGTAAAACTGTGGAAAACTGTGCACGCCAAGGATCAAGTTTTCCCAGGTGGAAGAAAAAAGTTGTCCAACTATTTGCAAAATTTCATGTTCCTTTTACTGGTAAATTGCTGACAGAATACAATTGGTGAGAGGTATCGTAACAATTATTTTTTTTTTTCATCTCGTCGCTCGTTCTACATTCGTGAGAAAACGTTCTGAAAAAGAAACCCAAAACAACAGTCATCCCAGAAATTTTTACGATAAAGGAATCAGTAACTGAAACTTGCTTCTTGTTTAAGTTGAAGATGATTAATTTTAAACGTGAAGATAATTGTTCAAGGAACTGCACGAAATATTTAACATTTCGGTCACATATGTATAACAATTATGAGTGATTGGTCTTTTTTTCGTTATCGATAGCCACTTATCGATGAGAGGAACTCTATTTCGCTCGCTTATAATTGTTATCGACGAGGGAAATTTACATTGGTTGCTCTTAATAGCGTAAAATGTAAAGTATTATTTTGCATTCGATCGAAAAAAAATCCTCCACGTTAACTGCGTTAAAGCCTTTCAAAAGTCGCGAAGTTACTTTTTAATGTAAATTCCGTGGAAATTAACGGAGCAAGATAATCGAAATAAATTTCACTTATCGGCAAAAGAGCATTTCCTTCATAGATAATTATTATAGATGAATAAATTTTTGATTTTTATAAATAATAGAGAATAATAAATTATAAAGAAAAATAAATAAATTAATAAAACTTAATTAAAATAAATAAATTATAGAGAAATAAATTTTTCTTGTCAATAGTAATTATTGGCGGTGAAAAAATGTTTCATTAATAATTATTAACACTAAAACTACCAAAGTGGTCAAAATGGCCAATTTATAATTTTCTGTGAAAATTTTATATACTTATATATATATTTTTTAACAAAATATATTACTAAATATATACTTATATATATATATTTTTTAACTAAATATATATATATATAGATTTTTTTTAACATATTACTAAATATGTATTTATATATATATAGATATTTTTTTTTAATAAAATATATTAATAGAAGCTTTTTATTCTTTGTTGTATTATTAACTTTCTTCTGTATCTTGCACTTTAATTTCCCTGCTACGAATGTTGTACTTTAGTTCGATAGTTCTAGTGTCAATTCTGAAACAATTGTAATCGTTATTTGTAATTGTCAAAAATCGAAAATTCTTTTTTCATAGAGTGTCGTAAAAATTTTCACTCGCGCAAAAGTTAATCTCTTTAGTCGACAACCTCTTCTCTCCCCTACGTGGTTATAATAACTCTAGTTACGACACTTATTACGACACGAATTTATCGATCCGACGCAAAATTAAACGCGATACTCGAAACCACACGCCTGTCTGATTCGTCGCCTCGTAAAGATACACTGCAATTACAGAGTTCTCGGAGAAATCGCAGAAAATTGCTCCATTCATTCGCCGCGTCGCGCTCTCGCCGATAATCCATTGTTACGAGCGGACCGCCAGTGTTTCGCGATGAATCGCGTTTTATGCCCGTGTATTCATTCTCCTTCCTTCTTTCAGCAAGGAGAATGCTCATCCGTGATACATCGGTGATATACACGAGAAGGAGGAAGCGGAGGCATCGCTGCAGCCTGTTGACCCGTATTCACCCGGCTCTTAAACGGAATCTCCGTCGATCCGAGTCGAGCCGAGATTTGCCAACCCTCGAACTTGATTTCACGCCCGGTTCTTCCCGAATATTTCGGCTTCTTTCGAACGTTCGCATAGCTCGGACGCTTTGGTTCTGCGCCGCGACGCCCAGGCAATCCTTTTTGCCAACAGCCTTGACCTTCCTCCAGCCTTCGCAGAGACGAGATTTACGAGATTTCCACGGCCGCTGGAAGAAAGTTTTTTTTTTTTAAATGGGGGTTTAGCGTCGCTTCGACTACGATGTCTTTAGCGACGTGTCAAAATTGACTCTTTATAACTGGTTTAGTAGTTGGGTCTCTTTTAGGTAGTTGATAACGTTTTTTTTTTGTTGTTTTTGGCAGGCTAGAGCGGTGTTTTGGTTTAATCCATATTTACTTCTTATGCTTCGGTATTTTCTGCATTCATGTAGCAGGTGTTAGGTGGTGATTTGCAGGTTGCAGGTGTTGCAAAAAGATGATTCTGTTTTGCTTAGAAAGTATTCGTGTGTGATCTTGGAGTGTCCAATTCGAAGCCCAGTCATAGCTATCCTTTTCTGCTTATATTGTTGTTTGGTATTTTTTGATAGAAATGGTGTGCTATGTCATGTATTTTGGCTTTATTTGTTGTAGTCCAAATTCTGCTCCATTCTTCTCTTGATGGAAGAAAGTTATAGAGTCGGGAGGGGACTACTTTGAAGGTGACGTATACCGCCGGAGTAGGTATGTTTTCAAATACAAGCAGATGTTGGATACTTTTGTTGTACAGCCCTTGTACAACTCTAGTCACCGAAAATCTACTCGTAAGAATCACAGGAAACTACGAAATCACGAAACATTCCACTCAAAATTAGGATGAAACTTCCGAAGCATTGACACATAGATAAATCACACAACGACACCCCTACGTCACAGTGATCACACTCGAGCACAGCAGGTTTTTTGAAACTGTTTTCCTGCAACCCACACACACACACACACACACACAAACGAGGTAAATCTAACTCCTTAATTCTTCATTTTAAGAGGATATTCTAGTGTGAACTTTTGAAAATTCGATTTTTTTTTGCATATTTTCAAAGGACATAGTTTCAAAAATAAATCTCTGTAACCTTACATGCAAACTCCTAAAATTAACGAAGTCATGGTTGTTTGAAGGACGCGACGACCAGTCATCGTCCGCAATACTAAACTTTTTATTTTCTTTTTTATTTTGTTCCGTATATATGAGTCTAATTGTTCAGTTACAATCATTTTCATTTTTTATATTGTATTATATATAATTATATATTTATATTATGTTATATATAATTATATATTCATATTATATTATATATAATATATTATATATAATTATATATTCATATTATATTATATATAATATATTATATATAATTATATATTCATATTATATTATATATTTATATATTATAATATATTATTATTTATATTATATATTTATATATACTATAATATATTATTATCTATATTATATTATTTATTTATATATACTATAATATATTATTATTTATATTATATTATATATTTTCATTTTTTATATTTATATTATTATTGTGTGGATTTCGATACAGTTATCGCCAATCACTAGTTTTTTTTTTATGGGATTAATTCCGTTTTATACATGTTTGGTTGTATTCCATTTGTTAGTTAGTAAGGTCTAGCGGGTTTCCTTTTCAGTCTTCTGGGTAATAGGGAATAACAGTCTTTTGCCAAGGGGTTCCTGTGATTTTTGATTTTGTGTTGATGTGTCCTTGCGCGCTTTAGTATTTCCTCTTTGATGGTTAATATTCCTATGCTTTTTCTTATGTCATCGTTTCTGACATACCATTGAGCGTCTAGTATTGTACGTAGGATGATGGATTGTAGGTTTTCTATCTTTTTTATGTTCGACTTGGCTGCCATGCCTCAGATTTGTAGCCCGTATGTCCAAATAGATTTAATTATAATTTTGTAGATTAGTAGCTTATTTTTTACGCTTAGCTTAGAGTTTCTTAATATTAGCCAGTACACGGATTTTCTAATTGTTTTTATTTGTTTGATTTTTTCTTGGATGTGCTTTTTCTAGTTCAGTTTGTTGTCTAGATGTAATCCGAGATATTTGACGGAAATACTCTTAGTTGTAATACTAAACTTTAAAGGCATCTTTCTGGAAATTATGTTTTTCAGAACGGTGTCCGTGATATCTTAAAATCTACTGGACCAATTGACTCAAAAAATTTTATTCTTTATATTTGTTTAGCCTTCCGAAGTTTAACGAAAACATGCAAAAATCGATAATCGAACTTCAAACTATCGCCACTTTTTTAATTTATCGACTATTTTCTTTCGTTTTGATACCTGCTATAGCCAAACTCATACTTGATTAAGGAACATTCACGTTTTTTTATTTCCGACAAGCAGAATGGATAGAATTATGGACACCGTGAGACGACTTTTTTTTTTAAAAGCGACTTTGTTTGAGAGTATGCAGTGCCACTAATTTTAACTTTTTTTTGTCCCAAAAAATTTTAAAACGTCGTCGAAATACAAATAAATAAACCTTGTCAATTTGACTGCAAAAGGTGTAACAGTTTTTTTGCAAAAAATTCCCTAATAAAGTTAAAAAAACACGCACTTTACACTAGAATATTCCCTTAAATGCAGATTATAAGAACTGCAGCAAAAATAAAATTTACGGAAGAAAAAAAAAATAATAGTTATTTGCTTTACACTTTGTATTAAACATACACCAATGGGCGAAATGAAATCACGATTGAAATCAATAGTCGACTGTGATTATGATCGAGTGAAAAGTCAAAAGTGATTGACTGTAACATTGTATAATGAGATAGGCAAAGTCGGTAACGCGATAAATATTCGATTGCTATTGTTCCATCCATAATCTTTTGACTGTTCTATTGTTGTCTGTCTAGTTGAAAGACATGAGGGCCCGATAATTACCATCATCGAGATGTATATTTTACGTTGAATTTCACTGAGCGCTGGAAATGTCAATTATTGATCGGTCATTATATAACCTGGCAGATTCCATTCGTAATGTTTCAAATCCCTTCGTCAAATTTTATTCGACATATAAAATATTCGCTCGGCTCGTACGATTTGCCGTAGTTGTCCTTTTGATATATCATTATTTTATATTTCGATTTTATTTCGTTATGAGCTAAACGGAAGTTTCTGTAAATTTTTCATAAAATTCTGATGGCAGATGTAATGAAAAAGTATTGAGCGCATCCTTGGAATTTTCTTCCATAATTTCACTATCGAAAAGTAAAAATATTATTAATTAATGGATTGATAAAACACAGTCCTTGTATTTTTTTGCTAATGTGAAAAGAATATTTCCAGAAAATTTTTTTATATTGTAATATTATATTATTATATTTTTATATTATAATATTATATTATTATATTTTTATATTATAATATTATATTATTATATTATTATATTTTTATATTATAACATTATATTATTATTTTCATATTATAATAATATAAAAAAATGACGAAGAAAATTTTATTCAACGGAATATTATATTATTGGAATGAAACTGCAGATTTTTATACATTTATAAGGAATATACAGATGCAAAACAGGTACGAAATATAAATAATATGTAAAAACATAGTAAAAGCAATAAATATTTACACAGCTTTATTTTGCGGTGAGGCGTTCATTGAAACAAGTTCTACACTTTATTTTCGTAATATTAGCTTTAGTAGTTAGCACAGAAATATGACTAAATAATAATTTAATTTCATTTTTAATTTTACTTTGTTCAATAATAAATTTTTTCAACTAAATTCTATTTTTTAAATTACTTTCATAAACAATATGAATTTGCATAAATGTCCATACACTAAATTATAACAGACTGATCCTAATGAGAGCTTAACTCGTCATAAAAAATACCAATTATCTGTATACAATCGTCTAATTATTATTTAATCATATCACTCTGGAAATTAATTAATTGAGAAATTAATGATAATATTTGTTATTTTATTTTCTTATCTTTCCCTTTCTCAAAATTAATTTCAAAACAAATATTGAAATATACCGTACACCGTAGTTTAATTAGAACTTTAATCAAGTTGGCTTTAATAAATCTCTGTTAGTCGCTTTAGCGCACATGCCATTTCGAATATTATTTCGAGAAATTCTGGTTTTCTTTGTACATGAGATTTTCAAGCTTCCAGAAATATGTACCATACAATGCTTCCTGAAATCTCAACAATATGAAATTGGATTCCTTACGCTTTCGTGGTCCGTATTCCTCTCAATATTATTACTATTATCATGATTATTATTATTCGGGCCGCACGTTCAGCATATGTTCCGTAGCAATATTCTTCAGTTATATCAGATCTTCATTTCATCGTCGCAGAAGAATTTTTGAACCGTATGCTATTTACATTTAATACATATTGTAGCACATATTTAAATACATATTAAATACTTTGGTTTATATTTCACTCGTAGCGGCCTTGGTTTATTTTAACACATTATGAACTATAGCAACATTCAAAAAGAAAAAAGGGGCTCTTATTTAACTTTTTAACGGCATCCTTTTACATAACTTTTTTTTTACATTGCCTATCGGTGTGCATGATTCCAGCCAAACAGGATTAGCTGCAACAAAAAAGCGAAGAAAGTTCAAAAGTAAACAATATTCTCTAGGGATTGACGATCCAACATTTACATTTTTGTGAAAATTATGAAACTAGCGGCTATTTGTTTTTTGATGTATCGAATTTGTGCCAAAAATTTCTACGTTTCTTGTTTATATTTTTCAACACTGTTAAAAATTAAAAAAAATGTCGTCAATCCCTAATAAATGTTACGCTAAAGATACGTACCAAGTTTCACAGTAATCGGTTGGTTAGATTCCGAGATATCTTGCACACCGTTTCTAAAAACCTAGTTTCGAGAGAAACGCGTTTAAAGTTTCAGGACGTCATTTTTCATATGTATCCTTTACTTACTTCTTTTTATTTATGTATCGCGGCTCACAGTTCTTACAATTCACAACTAAATTGAATCCAAGTCCTCTAATATTCGATTCATCAAAGGTAATACACGATGTACACTTTATAATACTGCTGAAAGTTGTAAACAGTGATATAAATTCAGTTATTCTGCATTCGTGGATATATTATTATACTCCAAAATTTTATAAGATTATACCCCAATATTGTAATATTATAATATTATACCCCAATATTATAATATTATACTCCCAATATTATATTATTCCCCCAATATTATAATATTATACTCCCAATATTATAATATTATACCCCTAATATTATAATATTATAATATTATACTCCAATATTATAATATTATAATATTATACCCCAGTATTATAATATTGTACCCCCAATATTGTAATATTATAATATTATACCCCCAATATTGTATTATTATATTATACCCCAATATTATAATATTATACCCCCAATATTATAATATTATAATATTATACCCCCAATATTGTAATATTATAATATTATAATATTATACACCAATATTATAATATTATACTCCCAATATTATAATATTATACCTCCAGTATTATAATATTATATTCCCAGTATTATAATATTATACCCCCAATATTATAATATTATAATATTATACTCCCAATATTATAATATTATACCCCCAATATTATAATATTATAATATTATACCCCCAATATTGTAATATTATAATATTATAATATTATACACCAATATTATAATATTATACTCCCAATATTATAATATTATACCCCCAGTATTATTTTATTGTATTCCCAGTATTATAATATTATACCCCCAATATTATAATATTATAATATTATACTCCAATTATAATATACTCCCAATATTATATTATACCCCCAATATTATAATATTATAATATTATACCCCAATATTATAATATACTCCCAATATTATAATATTATACCCCCAATGTTATAATATTATACCCCAGTATTATAGTATTGTACCCCCAATATTGTAATATTATAATATTATACCCCAATATTATAGTATTATACCCCCCATATTATTACAATATTATACCCCAAGTCGTTTTAAAGGCTAGGACCTTTTGTATCTTACTTCTAAGAGTTCAAACTACTATTTAAAAAAGAAGAGAAATCGATTTTTTTGAAAATTTCACGCTGTCCTGACCCCTTAATCTAAATCAATTAAAATGGTGAATCGAGGCGAAAAGACTCTGTCAGTTCGAGTTGTCACGTCGAAGTTTGCTTAGTTGGCAAACGTTAACACGAGTCCAATAATTCGATCGGTGCTGGCTCGGTCAGAGGGACCGAGATCGTTTGTGAAGCGTTCATTAAATCGAGAGACTACACAGCGGCCGAATCGCAAGCGGTGCGGCACGCTTTACAATCTTACATGTAACAGTTTCACAAAGTGCCTTTAAGCGTTTCCATTACCCGGCTGTATTCAATCCCAAACCTCCAGTTCTCAAAGCGCATTTATCAAATAAGTGTTACCAGGCACTTTGCGCAGCACCGCGCGGAACAGGAATATCGAATCGAACCCGGAAGTCGGTGAAACGCAAGGCTCTCTTTCAACGTTTCTCTAGAAAGTAACATTCTTACGTGGCTATTTCGCTGAACGAGAATTTCAAATGTTTCCCTCTTGTACAGCGAACTAAAGGAATAAATATTTGAATCCTCGAGTGCTATAGATCGTCTGTGTGATACCTGTATAATTTCCATCCTGTCCATAGTTTTTTTTTCGATACATTTCCTATTTTTTTTTTTATTACGCTTGGAATTTTTTTTTTTTTTTTAAATTTATGATTAACGTATCGCATCTACCTTCTGGTCATTAGCGACGGCTAGGTACTGTTTCCTTCTTTTCAAGACGATTATATCTTATGGTAGATGATAATTCTGGACATTTTCTATGTGTTTCTGCGACGTCAGGGCTGCCGGTGAAGTTATTTTGTATTTTTGCCTTTTATTTCACTTTCTCGCTTTGGATTATTTGGATCGGGTCATGAAGTTTTCTTATACTTCATTTCACAACTTTCATTCATTACTTTCATTATATTTTGGAGATTTTTTGTCTTATTAATTTCACTTATTGTTCTGATTATATTTCGGATTTTTCGCAGTTTTGTTTTACTTATTTTCTTTGTTATTTGAATTGTATTTTGGATTTCTTTTGGATTTCATTTTACTGGTTTATTTTTGAAAATTGTAACAGTGTACGAAATGTCTTATGATCGAATTTATCGATGAGCGAAACAAGAACAATTGAATTTGTATGTATCATATTAGATGTAGGAATTAATTCAATGTAAAACACGTCTTAAATTCGTAAAGAAAACATTGTACATATTCGTTTTCTCTCTCTTTTTTTTTTTTTTTTGATTAAAAGCTCTTCAATACTGCTTTGGATATATTTGATTGAGGACATCTCGACGTGAAAATTAAAGAACTGAAAATTTGAAAAATTTGAACAGTTATTAAATGAAAATTCTCGTTAAATGCGAGAAATATGGAACGATTCAGAGAAGAATTTTCATTACAAAGCGAAACCAATAAATGAATGGCAGATTTGCCTAAAATGATATACATATAATATATGTATATTATATTTCCTGTTGTATAATAGTTTTGTAGTTGTGTGGGTCAAAATGATTTATGTCGTTTTGTAGATATTCCTGTTCTGAAAAAAATAACTTTAATAAAACACAGTTTGAAGATAATTTATAATTTTGCTCCAATTTATTAAAGAAATTGAAATAATCTACAAAACTCAACTTTAGTTTTTCTCATTTTTAATTTGTAAGTCTTCATATTCATTCGTCACACACTCAAACGTTGAATAATAATTTATTTAAAGTACAATATAATTAAAATCCATCTCAAAGTTCTTTTATTAAACTTCTGAATAGCTAGTTTATTTAAAGAGATTTTTCGAACATTTTTCGAAAAACAGTCCCGAATCCCGATGAGAACAGACAAATAAACGTACTTAAAATTAAAAGTTTCGGACAAAATATATGAACAGTAAAAATTTCTTTGTCGCGAGAATAGATAATTTGTTCATCAGTGTTAAAAAAAGTTCTCAATATTTGTAGCAAATGCTGACAGTGAATACTAATCGATAAATGGTGCTCGAATATAAAAATGAATTTTTAATTCAATATTCTAAAATAACTAATTCTTCCATGGAACTTCTATCATACAGATTTTCTCTCTTAAAATATCTTATTATTACCATTATTATATTAAATATATATAATTTATATTAAAATATAAAAACATTGTTCAAAAGTATTCCCAGTTTTCTCTATTCTACAAAAATAGATATTACTTTCAAGTTCAAATTCTATTTAAAAAACGATGATTAAAATTATCAATTTTAATCCCCGATTAAAACAGCTTCGATGGATAAAGGCAACTTACTCCGCGTGAAATCTTTTCAAAAACGAGACATGCGAAGAACGTTCCTAAACATTGAACACCGAAACGTTGAATGCCGCCAGCCTGGCCGCGGGGTAATCCAACGAAACACACTGCGAAACACCATCGAAACTTCCAAACTGCGCCGCAAGGCGAGCAAGAACGAAACAGCGAATCCAATTCGTGGCCGCAAAACGGTTAACTCGCGTGAAAGCAAAAACAATTGTTCAACTCGCCGCCCGCGTTCTTTCGCGTGTTATCTGCTACCACCGCGTGCGAAGAGTTCGCGTTTAATCCTTTAACTTTTGTTTCCCTCCCACTTGCCGCTGCTGCTCGCGTTTCGTTGGATTAGAGTCCGTGGCGAGATCGCCGTGGCGTAGTACAAGTTTTCAGAATTTTACTCGTATCTCGTCTCAGCGAGTCTTTATCCGCGGTGGCGTGCTTCTCGCTTGGCGTGCAACGTTTCCAATAACGCGGGCCACGGTCTATTGGAAACGTGTATACACATGGAGACGCGTGACGCGTGTCTCGTTTCCACGCGAGAGCCCGATCCTACGGGAAACCGTGTGTGGCGTCGTCGGGGTCTGACAATCTCATCTCCGCAGGAACACACGCCTTCCTCCATTCCCTCGGAGCACGGAGCCGATACTTGAAGCTCCTTAATTAACGTCTCTAACAACGTTGCTTGCCCCGTCGTAACCGGCTCGGTTACCAGAGCGAGAACACCGGGCCCCAAGACTTTGAATATCGAGTGTGTTGAAGCGCTTGTTACGTTGGGCGTGAAACTTCGCTTAACCTCTTGCGCTGGAACGACGTGCCACGCACGTCGAGAACTTTTTGTCCCAAATTGCAACATTTTCACAGTTTTAAGTGTATTTAAATGTAACTTGAGCGTTTTAAGTATATTTAAATGTAACTTGAGTGTTTTAAGTATATTTAAATGTAACTTGAGTGTTATAAATATATTTAAATGTAAATTGAATATTTTAAGTATATTTAAATGTAACTTGAGTGTTTTAAGTATATTTAAATGCAACTTGAGCGTTTTAAGTATATTTAAATGTAACTTGAGCATTTTAAGTATATTTAAATGTAACTTGAGTGTTATAAGTATATTTAAATATAACTTGAGCATTTTAAATATATTTAAATGTAAATTGAATATTTTCAGTATATTTAAATGTAACTTGAGTATTTTTAGTATATTTAAATGTAACATGAGTGTTTTAAGTATATTTAAATGTAATTTGAGTGTTATTAATATATTTAAATATAACTTGAGTATTTTAAGTATATTTAAATGTAAATTGAATATTTTAAGTATATTTAAATGTAACTTGAATATTTTAAGTATATTTAAATGTAACTTGAGTATTTTAAGTATATTTAAATGTAACTTGAGTGTTATAAGTATATTTTAATATAACTTGAGTATTTTAAATATATTTAAATGTAAATTGAATATTTTAAGTATATTTAAATATAACTGAAATATTTCGAGTATATTTAAATGTAACTTGAGTATTTTAAGTATATTTAAATGTAACTTGAGTATTTTAAGTATAATATATTTTATTATATTTAAATATAACTTGAATATTTGAAGTATATTTAAATATAACTTAAGTATTTCATGTATATTTAAATGTAACTTAAGTTCAGCTTCCAGTATATTTAAATATAACTTAAGTTCAGTTTTAAGTATATTTAAATATAACTTAAGTTTAGTTTCAATTATATTTAAATATAACTCGAGTATTTCAAGTATATTTAAATATAACTCAAGTATTTCAAATATATTTAAATATAACTTAAGTATTTTAAGTATGTTTAAATATAACTTAAGTATTTTAAGTTTATTTAAATAATACATCTTCAGTATTTTAAGTATATTTAAATATAATTTGAGTATTTTAAGTGTATTAAATATCACTTAAATATTTTAAGTATGTTTAAATAATACAACTTAAATATTTTAAGTATATTTAAATATAACTTAAACATTTTAAGTATTAAATAATGCAACTTAAGTGTATTTAAATAATATAATTTAAGCATTTTATGTATATTTAAATATAATTTAAGTATTTCAATTATACTTAAATATATATACTTAAATATATATAACTCAAGTATTTCAAGTATATTTAAATATAACTTAAGTATTTTAAGTATATTTAAATATTAAGGCAAAGTAAAATAATAAATTCATTACTTCTTAATAATTTCTATCCAGTGATATCATACCGACGAATTTAAAAGAAAAAGAAAGCAACGAATTATTTTGTATGATCCGGTCACTCGTTATGGTCCGCGCAACCATTTGCCAGCGTAAGGGGGGTTGCTGCGAGAGACGTCCCTATCATACACGCCATTGTCTTTTTCTTTCGTCTCCTTCCTCTTCTTCTCGTTGATTGTTCCTCCACTTTGTATTTGGAGGAAAGTTTGGTCTGTCGAGCGAGTGCAACACGGGAGTTTGATGTTTGCAGAGGCGGATTTATGGCCGCGCGAGAAATGAATTTGCGAGATTGAATATTACTTTTCCAGTGAGGTCGGAAGAATCGATCTGCGGTTATGATTAAGAGGTGACGCGTGCGGGAGAGCTTTTCTTGTTTTCATTTCTAAGTTTGAATAATTCGAAACAAGTAACTTTCGTTTTGCTTGCTGGTCAACAGAAAATGATTTTCACTGACACTTTCATTTTTAATACTCAGTACTTGTATGCGTGGATTGTTGTACATATTTTTTTAAAAAAAAAAAAAAAAAAAAAAAAAAAAAAAACAGAAAACTTAAATATATACGTCTCATTTTGTAATAATTTCCACTTATATTTTCATTGACCTTCCATTTGCCTTTCTAATAAATTTTTTTAAATTGTAAAGAGATTTTATGGACATCCTGTATAATTTCCGGTTAAATATCGCGCAGGAGGGGAAGGCGATACGCGCGGACATTAAATAGCCTGTGTCGGCGGAATATGTAAAATTACACGGCGGAATTTGTCGAGCGAGCAGTTACAATCCCGCATTATTCAAACGGGGCGGCGTTCATATTGTGAATTTTACAGTGATTAAAACGGCCGGCGGCGGCGCGTTGCTCGCTTTTTGGAAATTATTAACGGGGAAATTTGACAGGAAAAATCTTGGCCGGACGACACACACGGAAGCACGGCCAATAATTTAACACCGCCTGGCCGCGCCGCGTCGCATAATTCAGATAATCCGACACGATTATTCATCGTCCCCTCGGTTCTTCTCTCTCTCTCTCTCTCTCTCTCTCTCTCTCTCTCTCTCTCCCTCCCCATCCCCCTCTTCCGTCTAGTACGTCCCGTATAATTTCTCTTTCCTCCTCGCGTGCCTCTTTTGTATTTCCTTTCCTCGCCCTCATTTCCTCCCTTTTTCTTTCTCAACTTTCTTCGTTCGTAGCTTCCTTGTTTCCTTCATGCGTCTCGTTTCGCGTCTCTTTCGTTGGATCGTTGTACACTTGAAATGCGCCGATTTTCACAGTTGACTGACACTTATTGGCTAAAAAGCGCTGTTCAATAATTAATAAACTGATAAGTTAATTGATTTATTACACATCGGCTTACTGTCCGATTTGCCAAATTTAATAGTTGACCGATTCCATGAGATAAAATGAGTCATCTAAGGCTGGAAAGTGAAATATCAAAAATGTTAATTATATTGAAATTTTTTTATATTATATTATTAAAATTATAGTATATTATTATATTGTATTATATTATTATACTATATTATTAAAATTATAGTATATTATTATATTGTATTATACTATTATACTATATTATTAAAATTATAGTATATTATTATATTGTATTATATTATTATACTATATTATTAAAATTATAGTATATTATTATATTGTATTATACTATTATACTATATTATTAAAATTATAGTATATTATTATATTGTATTATATTATTATACTATATTATTAAAATTATAGTATATTATTATATTGTATTATATTATTATACTATATTATTAAAATTATATTATATTGATATATTGAAACTTACATTGACAAATATGTGTGATTCACACATTCAATGCAACTTAAACTGTTATTGTAATAATTTTAATTTAATACTTCAAATTATTATAACTTCATAATATATACATATATAGTTACTGCATTTTTAGGATAATAGCATATATAGGTATTCTTTTTGTGATGCGGCAGTGATTATTATCTCATTATCTGTTATTGGACAAATAATTATTCAATGAATTTAAAGAGGATTTTTAATTAATAACATAATATAAAATTCATCTCCTTCTTTTTCATTTTATTTTAGTTGTTATGTACAAAATGTTCCGTTTGAAGTTTCGCACGCAATTATCTTTCGGACTGAATACTATTATTCGGACTGAATACTCAAAAAGTTTCAAGTAGGATTTACTTTATTTTGAAGTGAGTCACTAATCTTGTAGATGTGCTTGTGATCTTTTTCTTTTTTTCTTTAACTGTAGTCACACATTTTTCTTTTTTTTAGTCAAGTATGTAATATTTAATATTTTTTTTTAGTTAAGCAAGTAATATTTATAATCTCGAAATTAAAAGCAAGTAAATACATGTTTGGACATATTGACTTCGATTTTTTCAGTTATAAGCATTTAGAATTTAGAATTTAGTATTTATCCTCACCAGAAATTAATTAAAAATATAACAAGTAAAGAAATTATTATATCTATGAAATTAAAAGTGGTAACTTGTTTTTTCCAAGAATAGAAAGTCTATATTAATAAAATATTATACTAATTTTATATTAATAAAATATTACATTAATTTTATATTAATAAAATATTGCATTAATTTTATATTAATAAAATATTGCATTAATTTTATATTAATAAAATATTACATTAATTTTATATTAATAAAATATTAATATTATAATATTATAATATTATATTAATATTATAATATTATATTAATGTTATAATATTATATTATATTAATATTATAATATTATAATATTAATAAAATATAGAAAGACAGTATAAATATAACGAGTAACCTGAAATTAGAAATTTTAGAAAAGTCTCCTTTGCCAGATTTGAATAAGTATCATAAAATAAGAGATCTCATCGATAAATTTCCCACTTTGCTACCCCCGCGGCGAATCTTTTCTGTTTCTCACTCGTTCTCTTTCGTAACATTTCTCTTCGTTTACTGAGAAGTTGAAACGAGAAGTTGTTTCTTTTTTCTTATCGCATCTTTTTTTCTCTCGAATTTCTGCAGTCGAATTCTTTCGAACGACTTCCCCTTTTGTTGAAAGAGTTGCCTTCGATTCTGTACTTCTTTACCTTTTTATCTGGCACTTTTCTTCCGTCGAATTTTTTTTTCTTGCTTCTCGTTTTTCTTCTTCTTCTTCTTCTTCTACTTTCTCTTTTTCCTCTTCCTTCTTTCTCGCTGCTGGCTCCAGCGAATCCTCCTTTTTATCCTTCGTTTTTTGCTTTTTCGCTTTGTGTTATGTAGTAGATAATGCCTGATGCGACCATCGTAAAATGCATTTTCTCCAACATATTCGAAAGTACATTCGATCACGCCATTACGGTCACATTTATGTGAAAATGTGATTTTACGATGCGCAACCTTTGAAGGAACATGTTAGTGCCTTTCTGGATGAGAGTTACTTAGGGAATAAAGGAAAATTACGTTGGTAATGGATTTTCTATTAAAATGCCTTTTTAAAAGTTCGTTGAAAGTGTGTAAATTACCTTGCACACTTTCTTCAGATAAAAATTGTATACGCTTTGTTAATAATTATGACGCGTTGTATTTGTTGTTGTTCGTTTCTGGGTCGATTTTAATTTATTTGAAAGTTGTTTTTCATCATACAATATATTAATGCAGCATGCATTTTATATTGTATTTCTTTTTTGTTACAATTATCATATTTATTATTATTTTATAAATAATCTTTGAAGTGAATTACTTAATTATTGATCATTACGAGTAATCGAAATATTAATTTTGTATGTAATTTTCAATTTGTAGTTAATGTAACTTTCTTATATGAATTTTAATTTAGAAATTGCTGAAAGTATTTTAATTGATTTGAAATGAGTTATAGATTTTTTTAAATTAACGAATTACTTTTAAAGAACTTGCAAGCAAATTTCATTGCAGGGAATGAATGTAAGTCTTAATCAGTATAATAATAAAATCATGCACGAAGATAGTAAATATGACTTTATGTCAACGTACAAATTTATATTCTTCCTATATATTCGTCCTTTGAGTTTTTAGCCTGTATTGGAGTATTATTGGTATTTATAATCAATAATATAATAATTGGTTTACTTATTGGAGATTTAAAGAGGATAACATATTGCAACCTATCGAATAAATGTATAAAAAAATAAATGCGTTTGTTTTTAATATGCTCCACCATTAAATTAATATGCACAGTATTAATATGTTCATTATTAAACTTTTGGTAATTTTAAACATTCCAACTAAGAAACAGAATATTAATTTACTTATTTGTTCATGCAGTTTTTAATCATGTATTTACAGACTTTTTGCCACGTAACATTTCAGTCTTATTTTTACATATACAAAAAACTGGTGAAATTCGATGCTTGAATATTCACAAAATTATTAAAATTTACTATTTATTAATAATAATAAATCGATAATAATTTATTATTTATTATCAATAATAAATTATAAAAATAATTTATTATCAATAATAGTTGAAAATCATATCAATAATAAATAATTAATTATAATATTAATATTAATTATAATTATATTAATTTATTATAATTATAGTATAATTAATAGTTGAAAATCATATTATCAATAATAAATAATTAATTATAAAAATAATTTATTATCAATAATAGTTGAAAATCTCAGATTCGAAGCAAAGCGTTTCTGTTGGAAAGAACAAACACACCGATGAACAAAATTATCAATCACATTTTAAATATATAGTATCCAATAAAATCTAGTTTCTTCTTTCGAGTGTACGAAACTGGCAAATATTAAAGTGTCTGCTTGTAATTTTGTCCACCGTTCGTACTTCCCCAGCAGTTTTAATCTGCACTCCGATGGTTCACTACACTCTCAAAGAATTAAAAATTAATCGTGAAAAACGGTGCTCCCTTTCAGCTATATTTTCGTAGGAAAGTCTTAAGTAAATTTCATTGAAGTCAGAATTTTAAAGACTGAGGAATAATCCGCGAACGCTTCGAATCAATAATGCATCGTCAAGCCTTTTACATATTAATCGCTTCATCCTCTCGCTTGCCATGAAATCTTATCTTATCTTTCAGAACCATTAAAAAAAAGAAATAGTAAGAAAAAAAAAATGCTCTTCTACTGTTTTATTG
>NW_025110086.1:25446-144716 GCF_011392965.1 Frieseomelitta varia
AAAAATAAAAAAAAAAAAAAAAAAAAAAGAAATAGAAGGCACTTGCTTCTCCGACGATATGAAACAGGGATATCTTTGAATGAGAGCGTCTTATTGCGCTGTAAAAAGATAGCATGAATGTTGGACGAGCGATGGAAGTTTTCTTGAGAACGCAATATTAACCTAAATGAAGTAATTTCCATTTAATACGAGAGACGAAACGTACCTCTGTAATTGCTCCAGAGGAGGAGCTTCGCTTTTCGAACTCACGACTCGAAACTTCGTATTTCACGCGTGTCTGTGAAGAAACGAGATCAATTCTAGTTTTATGCAAATACAATTCAGTAGTCGAGCGTTCGATCGTAGGTTGTCGAACATCATTACTGTTTCTCCGATCGTTCGTCAGGTTCCAAGGCTTTTGACGGCGGCTCGAGCACAGAGAATTCGAAATCGCTTTTCGAGAAATCGCTCGGGTTGGAAATAATATTTCTTACACGATCGTAATATTATTTTGTAATGTAAAAAGAAAATATCATTTTAGTTTAATACATTGATACTTAATAGTTTAAGGTTTAATTTTCAATAATTAACGCATTGATTGATCTGGTTTAATACAATTTGAAATTATCTGGATCTCTTAATCAATAAATAAGGATTTTGTAAATTAATATATGTGAAAATTAATAAAATAAAAATAATTGTAATTATATCTTTAATTATAAAATATGGATGAAAAATAATTTTATAAATATTATTTTTTGAATGAATTGGATTAGTTGATCCAGAAATATGTAAAATTATTAAATGTAAAAATATTATAATTATAATAATAAAGGTAAAATAAAATGAAATCAAAGAAATCGATTTAATGTTGAATTATTAATTGAAAATCATCCTTAAATTATTGTATAAAGTACATACAGTAGTGTGTCAGTTTCTGATCAGACTTTTTCACTTTGTACTCTAAAAACGATATTTAAATTAGATTGTATCGAGACGGTATTTAACAGTACTATTATATATATAATAATTATATGTAGCTAGTGAATAATTTTGTCATTTTGTAAAATTTTAATTAAAAAGGGAAAAATGGAAAGATGGAAGTTATGCTCACTGTATCTCAAGAATGCTGAAACTTTAGTAATTATTTATTTTTATTTCTATCGATAACACTAGTCATACAATTATATATTAAGTATTCAAAAAACGATACTAAAAAGTTTTAACGAAATCACAATTTAATGTTTGTGATTTGTTAGAATTTGATTCACAAATTAAAGAATAGACGTTTGACTAGGTCAATTTTTTTTCATAGACAATTAATTTTGGCATTTATATATATATATATATAAATGCAAAAAAATATCGTGAGTTATGATCTCAATTTGAAAAGAAAATTCCAGCGCCACGCGATTCGAATTAAGTATTTTAAATTTTCTGATTAGAAAGAAAAAATCACATACAATGTTTCAATACTTTATGTACTTAATATGATTATATTTATCTAATATCATATTACAGTTTATTTATCTAATATGATATTACATTTATAATTAATGTTCATCTAAGAAATTTGAAAAGGAAATCACAAGGCAATAGATTAATAGAAATTTGATATCTCAGTTTTATTTTGACATTATTTATCCTACACGATAACTGGTAAACGATGCATTTGTCATTTCACAATCTAATGATTTATTCGCTCTGTAGTTTATGTATTTTATAGTTATTTTTAAATATAATTTTATAACGTCATGAAATTACATTAAAAAGGCGAGCAAATAAGTTTAAGCACAAGATGCTTTGTTAGCTAGGACACACGAGAAGACTTCCTTGTACTAATGTTTCATTAAAGTACAATATTTTTCGAACCACCTTAGAAAGAAGCACAAAGAAATTCAATGCTGCGCAGGATTTACCTGAGCTCGTTGAAATTTTAAAACACACGCCAGGATTATACTCATTAAATCAATAGAGCCATGGTTCACTTACAAATTAATTTTTAATTTTAAACTGAACAGTAAAATCAGTCTTTTTCGTATGTATATTTTTATTTCTAAAACACATAATTATTTCGTTCAAATACTGTTCTTCTTTTTTGTATAAGAAATAAAGGAGATAGATTTATTTTTGCTTAGTATGGCCATTTTATCTTGATCTTCTCTGAATCTTACTCCTTATTTAATTTGTCCCTTGTCAAATGTCAAATTGTCACAGTAATAGAAAATTAGGTAGTTAAATATCTAAATGAATAGATTAAATTTAGTATTCAATTGTGTATAAGATTCACACGAATCTTATTCTTATTCCAATTTCATGTCGTAATCCTGTCTCCTCTATCTTCGATCGTTTATTTTAGATTTTTACTTGCTGCAAATGTCCATAATTATGGTATGATAATCAGAAGGCAGTATATTGTCTATAAAGAGATTTGAAAACAAATATGATTTGCACATTTTGTTACCGAAAACATTGGAAATATTATATATACAGGGTGTCCCACGTAATACTTTTCACGATTTTTTGAGTACTTACGATAATCTGACAGAAAAATGTTTTAAACAAAAGTTGATCAGTTTTCGATTAGCTCTAGACAGAAAAAATTTCAAAAAATTTGCTTTCCGATCATTGTTAAGATCACCTTCGTTTTTTTAAATGGCACTTTATATTTTTGATTTAATAGTATTGTAGTACTCTTTTACTTAAATTATATATTAATTATATATTATATTAATATATTATACTATATTATACTATATTATATTATATTATATTATGTTGTACTATATTATTTTGTATTATATTATATTCTATTATATTATATTATATTGAGTTGATCAGTTTTCGATTAGCTATATAGTGCAACAGAAACTGTCAGGGTCACCTTCGTTTTTTTGAATGGCACTTTATATTTTTGATTTAATAGTATTGTAGTACTCTTTTACTTAAATTATATATTAATTATATATTATATATATTATATTATATTATTATATTATACTATATTATACTATATTATACTATACTATGTTATTTTGTATTATATTATATTCTATTATATTATACTACATTATATTATATTATATTGAGTTGATCAGTTTTCGATTAGCTATACAGTGCAACAGAAACTGTCAGGGTCACCTTCGTTTTTTTGAATGGCACTTTATATTTTTGATTTAATAGTATTGTAGTACTCTTTTACTTAAATTATATATTAATTATATATTATATATATTATATTATATTATTATATTATACTATATTATACTATATTATACTATACTATGTTATTTTGTATTATATTATATTCTATTATATTATACTACATTATATTATATTATATTGAGTTGATCAGTTTTCGATTAGCTATACAGTGCAACAGAAACTGTCAGGGTCACCTTCGTTTTTTTGAATGGCACTTTATATTTTTG
Source organism: Frieseomelitta varia (assembly GCF_011392965.1). Classification (NCBI taxonomy): domain Eukaryota; kingdom Metazoa; phylum Arthropoda; class Insecta; order Hymenoptera; family Apidae; genus Frieseomelitta; species Frieseomelitta varia. The sequence goes on from NW_025110086.1 coordinate 28,857, forward strand.
ATTTAATAGTATTGTAGTACTCTTTTACTTAAATTATATTTTAATTATATATTATATCATATTACATTATATTATATTATATCACATTATATTATATTATATTATATTGTACTATATTATATTATTTTATATTATATTATATTATATTATATTATATTATATTATATTATATTGTACTATATTATACTATATTATAATATATTATACATTATATTGCAACTCTTTTACTATATCATCCTTTTATTTGTAATACGCTACTTCACGAACAAGCCAATATATTCACAATCTGTTCGTAACGAGGAAAAAAGAAGATCGATCGTAGAGACGATCGGAAATTTCGATACGCCGTCCGTCGAGCTTATTTCTCGAGAACCAACGGGAACGATCTCCGGGCCACTTTTCCCCTGGAGCGACAGCAGAAAGAGGAGCCACGGCGTTTCAAAATGTCTCGTAACGCTGCGTATGGCAGGCGTTTGCGTGTGCTATCTCGAAGGCGAATTTCTCCGTGATAAAATCCAGGGAAACACGGATCCGTTCCGCCGGCGGAGCCAGGCTACCCCTGGAAAATGCGATTCCCCGTGAAAAATCTCCTCGGGAAAACTTCCGCTACCGGCGGTGGCTTTGCGCATTTTTGCGCGAGTCTGTAACCGGCTCTGCTTCCTATCGACTTATTTCACGGAATCAGGGATCGAAACGTTTTTTCCTTTTCTTCTTTTTTTTTTTTTAGATCTTTCTCTGCATCGTCGTGGAAATTCGTTGTCGATCGATGATTCCTTAAGCTACTTTTCGTCGGTTTTCACCCTTTCGCACTGGTTCGTTGTTTGAGATGTATTTTGTTTTATATTCGATTGATAATATCGTTGTAAATGAGTTGGGCGATAATCAGTCATTTAATCGATTGCCAAATGTAATCATAGTGATTAATTAATCAGTTGAAATTAATCAGTCACCTTGATTGACTTTCGTCATTTGTGATCATCGACGAGTAATTGTTAAATCATATTTAAATTAGTAATTTGTGATTCGTATTGAGCATTGTTTTTTTTTTTATCGTATTATTATTGGAAGTATTTCATATTGTTTTATTGCTATTACATTATCATATTGTTTTATTATTATTACAGTATCACATTATTTTATTATTATTACGTTATCATAATTCTTTGCAGCTATCACATTATTTTATTATTATTACGTAAACGTAATTCTTTGCAACTAAAATAATTCACTCGATACGTCAGTGACAGATTCACGTATACGTACATAAAGTAACGAAACATAATTTCAAAAGTGAATTTCATATGAAAATTAAATTAGTATAAATTGAAAAGTATAAATTCCATCACAGTGGAGATACATAATTTTCATTAGACTCGCAGAAACAGAAAGTTTTGTAAATTAAATGAAGGATAATCGTACAGTTAGTTTGGTGCAGTTAATACGAACTTTTCAACGATATTAATCGTACAATTTCTCTTTTGTGGCTTATTCTTCAGTCAATTAATAGCGCTGCGTGACGTTGGCGAAGTATGAAGTTTACCGTAGCCGTTAGAGCATTTCTAAGGCGATTATGAAACTATTCCCGGACGAAAAAGTTGCCAGAAAATCCCTCTCTCTGTTCTGGAGAGGAGCGCTTGCAAAAATTTCCCCTGTTCCCATGCTGATATTAAAAATGAACCTGTCATAGAAACGGAAGAGGGAAAAGCGTATCACGCGAATGAAACGGATAACTTCATGCATGATTTCTCAATGAACATCGTTTATTGCACTTGATCATTCTCTCAGTAAATCTGTGTGAGATATGAAAATTTTTAATGATTCGTCTGTTGGAAAGAGACGTTATAGAATATTTATTTTAGAATATTATAGAATATTATTATAGAATATTATGGAATATTATTACAGAATATTATAGAATATTTAAAATGTATTTGAATTTAAATATATTTGAATTATTTTTACGCATTAATATGTATATGAATATTTTTCTATTAATATCTATTCTCCTGTTATTTCTTCAAAAAGATTATTGCTTTCGTTATATTTAGCAGTGTTACAAAAGAAATTATTTATTACAAACGTGAAAAATGAACACTATATGAACATTATAGTCAGTTAAAAAAGGTCACAGAATTTTAAAAAGCATGGTCTTTTTTTTCGCTGTTAGAACATTTTATCCTAACATGTAAAGGTTTATCGTATTTTTAAAATTCTTTAAAATATAAAAATATGAAACGAATGTTTGAGAATAAAAGTTTGAAATAAACTTTTACAAATATCTGTATTAAATGGATATAAAGGAAATCTCCAAAAGTGACAGAGAAAATGTTATTTGGAACAAAATGATGTTGAATCTCGTTTAACTATGATGAACAAATAAACAGACGTTCAATTTAAACTTAAATGTTTAAACATCAAATATGCTGCAATTGTAGTTATATTAAGAAATGTAACAATATTATGAATTATTTATTATTCTGTTACAAAATTTGAAAGTGTACGAAGAATTGAGGTTTTTTTCTAATGCAGAATAAAATTTTCTCGTTAATATTAATTTATTACTATTGAATTATGTCCTTACAATTGATTAGATATCAAAAGTAATTTTATGCTCGAATTCGAACATTAAATTAGCCATCTTTAATGATACTATATCATACAAATGTTTAACGAAATACTTGCAAATAAAATCACTCGACCTGAACGGAAAGTAGAAATTAATTAATTTGTGAGGTAATTGTTAGTTGTCAATCGTCAACGAAACATCAAACTCTCGGAAAGCAATTAGATTTCCAATCAGAGTTAGTCAATATCTCAAGCACACTGGCTTCGTTCAGTCCAGTGAACAATTAGATTTAACTTACTATTTCAAGAGGCAAACAGTTGTTAATCGATTAATGATTGGTAGTCAGTTATTCCCTGCAAAATTCAAAGAAACACTGATGCAGTTAAATATTCTCGTACACACGTATATGTATGTTTATCGGTAAATTATTTTAAGCAAAAAGAAACAAACAACATGTTTCATGTGTACAAATTACTTAATATTAATATATGTAAATTTGGTACTGTTAATGTATTAAACGATAGAATATACGAACGTGGCAGTGCAAATTTGAACAAAGTATGAAAAAATTCTTACTCTAGTCTGGATTTCAATTTTGTGCTCGACATTTTAAAATATTATAAATATTATAAAAATAAAAATAAATTTTAAAATATTATAAATATTACAAAAATAAAAATAAATTATAAAATATTATAAATATCACAAAAATAAAAATATGTTATGAAATATTATAAATCTTATAAAAATGAAAATAAATTATAAATATTATAAAAATAAAAACAAGTTATAAAATATTATAAATATTATAAAAATAAAAATAAATTATAAGATATTATAAATATTGTAAAAATAAAAATAAATTATAAAGTATTATAAAAATAAAAATAAGTTATAAAATATTATAAATGTTATAAATATTATAAAAATAAAAATAAATTATAAAATATTATAAATACTATAAAAATATTATAAGATTTACAATGTAAATTTAAGATTTAATATTATAAATCTTAAAATATTATAAATACTATAAAAATATTATAAGATTTACAATGTAAATTTAAGATTTAATATTATAAATCTTAAAATATTATAAATATTATAAATTTTCTTTGTCAAATTGAGTGTAAAATTCAGATAAAAAATTTCCAATATAGAGTAGAGTTAATTTCTTAACAAATTAAAGCACCATAATTGTCAGAGTGAAGCAAGTTTCTTTGGACTACGGAGATTCTCTGCTATTTTAAACATATAAAGTTCGCAAAGTACTTGGAATGGACTTTCTACTTCAGCTCAGTGTTGACGAGAGTGAGAGATGATCAGATTTCGAAAATATATAGCAGGACAGTGCAATAAATTTGGTAGAAAGTTTCCAACAAACTCAACATTTATTATAGATTAGCAATACGTGTTTAATGAAAGCAGCAAGCTAGTAATATTTACAATTAAATTGTACATTAAATTGTACTATAAAATTAATTTATATATATATATATAAATTTATAATATAAATATTATAAATAAATAAATAGAGTTGTTTGAATTATTATATATATTGAATTATTATATTATTATTAAATATTATAAATAGAGTTGTTTAAATTTAACTAATTTTGTTTTTCTTTCAAATTGGCATTAAAATTGTATTTTTTTGTATTTTTAATGATTATACATGTTAGATAGTTTTCGAACATTTAAGAACTGAATTAAGAACTGAATCGTGTTGAATTCAAAGTATAAATTTTATTTATTTCTGGTAATTTTATTTGTTTATAAATTTTATTTATTTCTGGCAAATTTATTCATTTATAAAATTTATTTCCTTCTGGCAATAATAAACTAGAGCTACATAGACTTTTTACCAAAGAATGAATTTTCAAATCATTTTAGCTTTTTTCCTATGTGCTATTCCTACGTTTCAATAATTGTCCAACAGAGTTGAACAATTTTTCAAGTATGACGTGTGAAATTGTTCTTTATTCTTAGGAATCGCGTGCAAATTTAACGAAATTCCTCGATGGAAGTAAAATGAGGAAATGGTGACATTTTAGAGGCACCTTTCGAAGGGTCGAAAAAGTTTCGAGCGTTCTTCTCGGAATATCTTCTTGGGTCAGCGTGATGAGAATAAAAGCAATAAGGGAAGATCGTTGAACTCGTTCCAAAAGTTCTCGCCGTCTCCCGATTTTGTTTCCCGCTCCTCGGGCCGACATTAAATTTTCAATTATCAGAGGGCCGCGTCTGCTTATTCTCTCAATTACGAGCTCGCGACGCTGTTCGAAATCGTATTGCCGTCTGCTACAAGACCTGTTTGGAAGAGTTATTCGGCGCTCTTCGTTCGAAAACCATAGTTCCGCGAGACTCGTAATTTCTCTGATCGCATCTTGGGAAAATTACGACCGAATGAATATCGAAACTTGTGTTAAAATTTTTTTCTTCGTTTTTTTTCTTGGTACTCTTACTTGACTCAATTCGAGTTTTTATTGATTTATTTACGAATTCGTTCCGGTTTAGAAGAGCTAAGAAGCTTTATTTTTGGAATATTTTTTTTTTATAATAAAGTGAACAAGATAATAATTTGTAGTCTTCGCTGTTTCATTATAATATATAATAATATATCTTATTGTAACATGTATTAATATGTAATTATTATTTTCATTTTAATTCTTTTATCATAAAAATATAATATACATTATATAAATTGTATATTACATTAATAATATAATAATTGTAAATTATTGTATGTTATGTTTTTTAATTATAAAAATAATATTATACTTTTTTATAATAATATAAAAAAGAATTTAATATTAAAAATTTTAATGTTATACTTTTTATTATAAAAATATATATATATGTATTATATTTTTTATTATAAATATAGATAATATTATTATTAATATTATCTATATTATGTTTTTTAAAGATATGAAAAACTATATAATTCTTTATTTTATCCAAATATTAAGAATGTCTGTGCTACAGTCTGTAGTTCACTTTTGAAACAGCGAGACATTTGGCTCAGAGATATCGGAATTTTTATTATTAAATTGTGTATGGTGGAAAGAAATTTTACAAAGACATATTTACGTTTGCAGAAATAAAAAAAAAAAATGTATGTCCACTTTCCTACCCAATGGCTGCACAATATGCAGATATGCAGATATTGTAGGAAAGAATTAACTGTGAATTGAAACAAAACATTTCACGTTTCGAAATAAGCCTAGGTAGAATGTTGTGTGATTTTTTTTCACGAAGTTACAACAGTCTGCATATGGAGAATTTTTCATTCAAAGTCTTCCTTTAGTTTCAGTTTCATTTTGTAAACATATAGTTGACAGAATTCCTAAATGTCGAATTTTTTTTCATTTGACATGTAGTGAAAAATTTCTTTTAGATGTTTTTTTATTTTTGACAAATTAATGAATTTCACGACGTTGCGACAGTTGATGAAGTAACAATTTATATTTTATTACCAAATTACTGTAGCTTGTTATTAAGCTAGCAGTTGTTAGCCAACAATCTTGTATGTTCGTCAAACTTCGAATTAATTTGGATGGAATAAAATTTTAAGCCAAGATCAAATTAATTTGATTAGGATAATTTCTCTCAAATGAATGCAATTACGGGGGATTGAAAGTTTCAGAAGAGATCGAAAGTTTCAAGGAAGAGCGCCTTAAAGCAGCTGAACCTGAAAAAAGGTGTCCTTTACCTTCATTCATGCCATTTAATATTCATTCATAAGTTTCAGAGCATTCATGAAAAAAAAAAAAAAATGAGATAAATTTGAAACTTTATTAGAGGAATTGTTCAAACTTTTTAATTTAATAATCATTATCTCTTATTTAATCATTTTTATTTTAATAATTATCTTTTGATTAGAATTTTATGTCCGTCGCAATGTTTACTGTGTGATTTTTAAAAGTTCTTTTTATTGAAAATTTAATTGAGAATTAATTGGAAAGGTAGACATTTTTTTATTACGATTCGAAGGTTTCGGCCAAGATAATTACTAAACTAAATTTTTTTTATAGCCCATTTTAGACAACTCGTGTGTTGTGTTTTACGTTTAGAGATTGCAAATCATCTGTTATGTAAAATGATAGAATATCAGTTGCATAAGATAATGTTCTTTCATTAATTAAAGGAACAACACAATTCAAGCATTCTCGCTTCATAAATATGCATTTATTTACAACAGTAGAGATAAAATTTATAATAAATTTATTTATTTATAGGTATTTATTTATTTAGGTATTTAGTTATTTTGGTATTTATTTATTTACATATTTATTTATTTAGGTATTTAGTTATTTACGTATTTATTTATTTATAGATATTTATTTATTTATAGGTATTTGTTATTAGGTATTATTTATTTAGGTATTTATAGATTACAACGTCGTATTAGATGAATCAGCAGGAGAAGCATAATTCTTTCTCATTTGCCAAATGCGAACATCAACGAATAATATTTCCGTAAAGGATGATTTCTGCAATATGTTTATAACAAGAACTCGAAATTATGTCACTTTCGTTTTCCAATTACGTCACTTTCTTCGCAATGTGTGATGTGAAAACAACGTTTCAAACTTTCTAACAACGAGAATACGCGATTTTGCTACTTTTGTAGAAACGATCGAATAGTGAAAACGAAATGTCACATTTAAGGGATAGAGGCGCGGAAGAATGCAACGAATGGAACGTAGGGGCCATCTTCATCACCGGGGACACATCACTTTGAAGTTCGCTGTTGCATCGTTCATTTCACTTTATGCGCCGACTGAAATCCAGATAAACGATAAATCCGCCTTGGGTCCCCAGGCTTCTCTCCCCGTACTTTATCCCTTTGTCACAATATTCCATTCTCCTCGCCGAACATTGGAAATCAACCGGAAGGATTACCTCGCCTCTTCAACTTCCTCTATTTTTCTTACTCGGACAATCGATTCGTTCGTATTCCTACGAACGAATCCCCCTGTATTTGCATTGACATTTATAAAAGTTGGAGAGGAAAATTTGCCCGCCGGTTCCACCCTCGTGAAAATGTGATTTTTCCATTACCCACTGGCTATAGTGATTCACCATCACGAACTTTTTCGGAACAAATCTTATTGTTCCCCGAATAGATCTCCTTTTAATTCAGCATAATTTCATTGAGTTTAATATTTGTCGATTATGATCTTTCGAAATGGGAAATTAAATTGCTTTAACGAAGAAAAGTTTAGGATTATCATTAAATATCGTTGTTGAGTGGTCAAATTTGCAATACAAATATATTTGCAACATTTTTGAAAATACTACTGACCTCCGAGTAATATTGTTGAGTTATAAATGACACTATAATAATTTATGTAAGATTATTAAAATTTAGAATATTTAATTTCATTTTTCATTTTGCGTGAGAAATATTAGTAATAAAATTCTATCAAATTAACAATTCCAAAATTAAGTAATCCAACGTTAAATCTTTACGATCTTCATGATTGCTCAATGATACTATTCAGGTGTTAATAAAATTATGATTAAAATTAAAAGAAAGGAAGCATTTCTCTTATGAGGAACAAGTGTCCAGTAATTAATTTAATTAATTTAATCTAAATATGAAAATTATTAGATAACAAATAACTGTAGCAATTTCAAGTAAAATTATTAAAATTTAGGATACATAATTTTATTTTGTGTTTTACATTTTCCATAAGAAGAATTACTAACAAAACTTATTACTAACTTGGTTAAATCAACAATTTCAAAATTAAATAATTTAAATTAGTATCTACGATTGAGTGTAAATCAAATTATAATCAATTTAATTTGAAAAGAAATATTTTATTTATTTTTATTATGTAAATATAATATTATATATACACAATATTATATATATATTTATAATATTTATTTTCTGTAAGAAATAAATCTCTAAAGAAACACAGTAACTATACTGGGTATTTAAATAATCAAGGTTTATTTATTTATTTATTTATTACTATAAATTTTAAATTTATTTATTATTATAAATTTTAAATTTGTTTATTTATTATTATAAATTTTAAATTTATTTATTATTATTATAAATTTTAAGTTTATTTATTTATTATTATAAATTTATTTGCTTACTCTGCAGTATATATTCTTCTCAAATACAAATTCTTGAAAAATTTTTCGAATTCAAAATTAGTTTGATTCTAAAGTCAAGTAAAATCAGTGTTACTTTCTTCCGGTCCTTTTTCTCGCGATTTTGTCTGGAGTCGAGTCAGCTTGGCTCTGTCCACTTTGGTAATCTCGTTTTCGAGTTTAAAGGAGTTTCGCCAAGTTCAGCCCCGGCGTGCATGGCGAATACGAAGATAGCGCGGCAATTCAAATCGTTGATTTCGCGAAGCGAGTAAAACTGATTGCCACGGTTAGGAGAAACTTTCTTTAACCTTCTTTCAGTTTTTTGCTAATCCCCGCCTTTTACTATGCCATGAATATTCATTACATACTTCATGAAATGCAATTTTTAACTCACAGCTTTGTGTAACTTTGCGCTGTTGAAATTAGTTTCAATGCTGAATGAATTCTTTGCACAATATTAACTCTTCTAGGTCCAAGTGGTATATATATATATTATTGAATGGGTTTAGTGCAAGTTTGTTAAAAGCTTATCTTTGTTACCATTGACGAACGATCTCTTCAGGCATTGAATTTCAACATTTCCAAGTTTCGTATTTATCTTTGATAAATAGTTGGTGCTTCATAAAATCTGTATAAACTTTTTCAATGTAGCTAGAAACATATATTTCAATCGCTCTAAAATTTCAATAACGAAGAGACCTGTTTAATGTTACTCTGCAGAATATTTAGCCATTATTATAATATTAGCTATTCTATTTTTTTCAATATCTATTAATTGTATATGTCGAGATTGAATATTATTTATATTGCAAAATTCAGGTAACACGTGTATTAATGACGTAATAAAAAGATGAATTGTCCTAACACGGATTATTAATTTTTCTTATACACTTATTTTAACAATTTACAATGCTTTTATATACATTTATTATGGTTTTGTAGGAAATTTTATGCTCTTTAACTGATAACTAATTTAAAGTATAATAATGGTTTACACAATATTTTATTATTCTTACTGAGATTTCTAGTTTTCATATTTATGGTGCTTCTAATATGAGATTACCGTATCTGTCTAATATGAAATATCAAATTTATCTTCTAAAGATGGAAATCAAGACATCAATAAGTAAATAATACGTTTCACAATTATCTTTTTTAAAAGAAAAAAAGCAAAATTTATTATTTTTCATGGAAAATTAAAAAGGTAGTTATCAATCAAACTTAATTAATATTTTTAAATCTGTTAAGGATTCGATCTTTGATTATTTCACTTGGTGGATCATCCATTGATGTGAGAATAAATAACTTTGGTCGACTAACTATATAATTATAATTAACTCGACTGACTGAAGACTGAATCTCTGACTATCGTGAATCTGAATCTTTGCGAATCACTATGTAATTGAGAACTGACTACTTCGAATCTTTTTGAATCACAAACTGACTGTCCATCGCTAACTGAATGATTGACTATATCGCTTGAATCTCTTTGAATTACTGAGTGAATGACTGATTGTGTATCACTGATAGAGTGACTAATTATGTATCACTGATAGATTTGAATCTCCTCGCGGCTAATTTTATATCATTGGCAAACTGCTTGAATCTTCTTGAATCACTGGCAAACTACTTGAATCTTCTTGAATCACTGGCAAACTACTTGAATCTTCTTGAATCACTGGCAAACTACTTGAATCTTCTTGAATCACTGACAAACTACTTGAATCTTTTTTGAATCACTGGCAAACTACTTGAATCTTTTTTGAATCACTGGCAAACTACTTGAATCTTTTTTGAATCACTGGCAAACTACTTGAATTTTCTTGAATCACTGGCAAACTACTTGAATTTTCTTGAGTCACTGATCTCCTCAAAGTCTTCTTATAAAGAGATCTTTGTCTACCTTTTCAAAAAAACTATAAAAAAGATTGAGCCATGTTCAAACCAGTTGAAAAGTATCTGAAAAGCTTCCAGAATTTCTTGTTATCATTTCACGAGTCTGACTCTCATAGGATGGCAGATATGCGACAGATAAACCATCCTGTCGCCTGCACGATACTTCTGGTACGCACTGGTTTATGACAACTGCTATCGCCATGGGAAAAATTCCTCGCACTCGAAACTGGAATTTATGGAAGACCCGGTAATAAATACTTTAATAAATAGTCTAACTATCGAAACGCGAGGAATTCGAAACATCTCTAAAAATCTCTAATCCAATAAACTGACTGAAGCACGAGATAAATTCATGTCATAAATAGTACGCACCGTTGGCCTTGACAAATATAACATTATATTATACATTGTATTTTATTATATATTACAAAATTATTATATTAGTTTTATAATATTATTATATATTTATATTTTTATAATATTATTATATATTTAATATATTTGTAATAATCAACTTTCAATCACTTAATCATCATTCATATTTTAAACAATTAACATTTAACTTTTTATATTTCATTTAACCTTTTTATATTACATTTAACTTTCATTTATATTTTAAGCAATTAACAATTTACATTTATATTTTAAGCAATTAACAATTAGCATTTATATTTTAAGCAATTAATAATTAACATTTACATTTTAAGCAATTAAGAATCTTACATACTTCACACTTTCAACAATTTTATATTCCTGGAGATATTTTGTATTGGGAAAATTTTTGTTTTCGGAAATATTGTATTAACAAGGTAAAAATAAATGATCGTACGATGATTATCTAAACTTGGTCATATTTGAAAGATAATTATGAAACAATGAAATTTGCACTTATTTCATTATGTAATTTCTATGCAATTGAATTTTGTTGTTAACGTGATTTTTTTCAACAATCGATGATGAACACTTATAATTTTTCTTTATAATTTTTACACATGCTTATTAATTGAAACCAATGATAAATGTACTGATTGTATTTATTATTGATAAATGGCAATGTCAAAATTTTTTAATATCTATATTAACATTCTATATTAAGGCAAGTTAGCCGCAATTACTTTTTAATAAAGTACTGGACAAGAGATGTTATCATATATGTATTATTAAAAAATAAGATTCATACCATTAATCCAATTGCGTTCTTTTAGGAATTTTTGATCCATTTTATATTTGCATTTCTCTAAAATTATTATTATATTTCTCTTTATTTATTTATATTTATAATGTATAATTATTATTCTAAATTATTCTTTCTTTAAATATTAAAAATATTTTATTTATTTATATTTATAATTTATAATTATTATTCTATATTATTCTTTCTCTAAATATTAAAAATATATCAAGTTTATACGAAATGTGAAAAAGCTCTTATTAGTTTTTATGTTAAATATTTTCTTAAAGTATTATAAATTCTTTTTAAATGAAATTTCTTTATCCTAAGCTTGAGAATATATATAAATAATAAAACTATATATAAATAATAAAACTATAATAAAAATATATATAAATAATAAATAATAAATAACAAAAACTTAATAATTTAAATCTTGAAGATTGATTAATATATTTGGCATCCTTTTGATGATCTTCTTTGAAATTTTTTCCTGAATTTCATCTCAATTCGATATATCAATTTATGAAAAAGAAAACGAAAATAAGCATTTCTCTCAAATAAGGAAGCAGAAAGTGTTCTCTTTCCTCAAGTCTGTAAAAAATTCTCAGCCGTTTCTATCAGATCTGACAAAGCATCCTGTAATATCAAGTCCGAAAGCAAATGTCGACACGAACGTCACTGCTGAGAAACGAGGACAAAAGCGTCAGAACAGGGTTTTTGACGCGGTAGCCTTCCTAGCGTAAATGTCTATGAATTACGTGGATTTCAGGACGTGCAAAATAATTGACCCATCCGAGAAAATGTCGATTACTTGTTGGAAGAACGGAATAAATCTTCTCCTACGAACAAATAGGCGATCTGAGAAATTGATGACGATTGGCATGATCGTGAAAACGTGTCGCACTGATTTGTTGAACGTCGTTGCTTTTTGACAGTTTCCAGAATTTTCAGAATTGTCTTTTCACCGCTTTTGGTACCATCCGTTCCAGTTCTGACTGCACTCTGTGAGAAAGTAAAAAATAATATTGATAGTATGGGTAATCTGTCATTTATTACAGTATTATAAGTGCCAAAATTGGATAGTTTAGTGTTTTTTTTTTTATTATCATAAAAATAAAATTTAATATTATAAAAATCGTTCAGTGTGTTTTTTTTATTATAAAAATAAAATTTAATATTATAAAAATCGTTCAGTGTGTTTTTTTATTATAAAAATAAAATTTAATATTATAAAAATCGTTCAGTGTGTTTTTTTATTATAAAAATAAAATTTAATATTATAAAAATCGTTCAGTGTGTTTTTTTATTATAAAAATAAAATTTAATATTATAAAAATCGTTCAGTGTGTTTTTTTATTATAAAAATAAAATTTAATATTATAAAAATCGTTCAGTGTGTTTTTTTATTATAAAAATAAAATTTAATATTATAAAATTTTTTTTATTATTATAAAAAAGTATTGTACATGAAATGATAACTTAATACTGTGATATGTATAATAATTTAAATGGAATTACTATTATGAAATTACTACTATAAATGAGTAGCTATAGATAGTGCTAAAATATAATATCATTTATAAAATTTAAATGAGGACTCGTAAGTGCAAAAATTGAAAAAGTTGTTTTTTTTCTTTTATCAAAAAATGTTCTATATGTCAATAATGTGATGTATAATTTAAGTAGAATTTATAGAATTGCTACTTATAAATAAATAGTTATCAATAGCGTTAAAATATATCATTGATAAATAATTTAAAGACTACTAACGGTAATATTTTTCTTCTTTCTGAAAAAAATTGATATCTTACGCTTACAGTATTTTCCATAAATACGATTCAATTCCAGTAATCTGTGATAGTTATTGGTCTTCATTAAAAATCTAGAACAGAATTGAGTAAAAATGGGTTAAATGAACAACGAATCGACATAAATTTTTAATGAACGAACAGAAGTGCATTATTGTCTTCTCGAAGACAACGTGATTTTCAACTATTTTTTTTTTTTGTACTTTCATCGATTAGTTTAACGCAACTGTTGCAAAGAAAGTAACACTGTATATTTTACAAAATTCTGAATATAATTGTAAATCTTTATTAATTAATTGTAGCTGATTAATTAATTCATGTAATATAGTATAATAAATATTTTAAAAAAGATAGAATACTTAAAAAAAAGACTGAAGACATATTCGTCGAATAAGAATAAACGACGTTGAAGCATTTTTTCATTCTCTTAAAAAGTAAACATACATAAACAGAGTTTCTCGCTGTGATCCTTTCAATTTGTTTGCTAAGCAGGACAATTATGCTTTCACGACAATAATAAATTTAAAGTTACAAGTCCAAAGTTCTAAAGAGGTTTCAACTTCTTTAAATTCAGGGAAGCTCTTTGAAGTTTGAAACGGTTTTTAAAGACCCGGAAATTTTCTTAAGTCTTAAAATAAAGTTCTTTTTGTCTATCTCATTTTTTTTAAAGTATAAAGGGATTCGTTCTGCAAACGAGAATAGGGCAATTTATAGAGGATCGAGTTATAATTCTTGAACGAATTTGTTTCACGTTTCATCTAGAATATGACTGAAACTAATTTGATTATGAACGAACAAAGTTTTACTTGTTTTTGTAAATCTTCTGAGTATCTGTGTAGTTAAATATCTAATTTAAATATCTATGCAATTTATTAATAATAGATTCTTATATATTCTAATTCTTTCATGGATTCTATTTAAAATATGAACCGTGTTTAATTTTTTTTAGAAAATATTGTACAATTACAATTACTAATTATATAGTAACAATTATGTGTGCAATTGTGATACAAGTTCCAATACGAGGTGATAAAGAAAAATTCTTGAAAATAAAAGTTTTCAAGAATTATAACATGAAACATATAGAACTGTTATATAATATAAAGATAAAAATTTTTCTATAATAAGAACAGATGAAAATCACTAAAAAAGTCCTTAATCTCAACAGATACTGTATACTGTAGAGCAAGAATTATAACAATTTATTTATATACAAACAGTTGAATTTAAATTTTAAATTAATAATATTAAACGGTTAAGTAATTAAATTAAATAAGTAAATAATTAAATTATTGTTAAATTCATATTCTCAATATTTATTTATGTTCATTTGCAATACTTACGTAGATAATTCACAGTTCAAAGCTTGTTTGTATTTCTCTTCGAATCAGTAATTAGCTAACAGTGTATTATATTATTGAATACGTACAAACGTGATGTTTATGTATAAAGTAATATAATATCTGCGTTTTGATTATCATCGGTGGTTAGTTTTTCTCTTATTGTGTCACAACATGAATTTCAATTTTCGATAATGTGACATTATATCGTTAAAAACTACTATTTAATCGTTTAGTACTTTTATTTAGCTTGTGGAACCTTTTTTTTGTACAGACGTTCCAAAATAATTTGTTTGTTGTAAGATATAATATTTATATGTTAAAATAGTTTTATAAATACAGTGAAAGTTCCTAAATTAGTAATTAACATAATTTTTCGTAAAACAGACCAAATGGAATATCTTTATATTTATTAAAATTGTTAGAAATAACTGTTTTACTAATAAAAATAGAAATTTTATATTTAATTTTTTATAATTTTAATAATTTTATTAGTAATTTTAATAACTAATAAATTTTAAATAAATTGATAAATTATTTTTAATAACTGTAATTTTATCTACCCCTATGGGGCAAAATTGGATTTTTGTATACCTTCAGAAAGTTTCATTTTCTCGCGAGCCAAACAATTTAAAAAAAAAATGTTTGGTCATTTTCTCATTACATAATGTTCAATTAAGAAATTTACGATTCGTCACGAAGCTAAATTAGACAACCGGTTTTACTCTACTTCCCCGTATGTATCTATTAATCCCTTGCGCTGGCAACTGGTTGCGCGGACCATAACGAGTGACCGAGCCATGTACAGTATGTAATTTGTCGCTTTCTATTCCTTTTGAACTTGTCGGTATGATATCTATTCTATTGGATAGAAATGATTAAGAAGTAATAAAGTTATTATTTATTTTGCCTGGGTTACATTTAAATACACTTAAAACTGAGAAAATGTTGCAATTTGGGGCAAAAAACTTCTCGACGCGCGTGGCACAAGTTATTCCAGCGCAAGAGGTTAAATCTAATCATTCATCGATCTTTTTGAACAAAGCAGCAACTTTTGAGGACATGTATATTTAAACGGAACACTGATTGTATTGAATGCAGAAGAGAAGAGAATTCAGTGGTTTTTTTTTAAATTAAACACAAGTTCATCAGAGATTTTTTCAAATCTCGTTGCTTTCTTTTCGCTTGCAATTTTTAAAAAATTATATTTATATTATATTATATTATAATTATATTATATTTATATTATATTATAATTATATTATATTTATATTATATTTATATTATATTATAATTATATTGTATTTATATTATATATATTATAATAATATTATATTTATATTATATATATTGTATTATATTATATTATAATTATAATATATTTATATTATATTTATATTATATATATATATATATATATATATATATATAAAACATAGAAATATATTTTTTAAAAATTATGTCAAGTTTGAACAAATTCTTAAATACGATTGATTATGATTTCTCAGTTGAAAATGAAGAAAAGACGAGGAATCTTTTGCACGAAACCAAACTCGAATCACGAACCGAGATCTCCGAATCAACCGGAACCGTCCATTTCCCCATTGAGAATGACTCCACCCACGTGTCCAACCGTCGTGTCCGGTAATGCACGATGTATCCAAAGATCGTATCGGATCGCGTACGTGTAACAACTCGCTCTGTCTAGCAACAGGAAAAACAGGAGAAAGAGAAAGAGAGACCCGACCGATCCCGATCCCGATTTTGCATTCGGGGAAAAAGAGATGCTTCGCGGCGAAGCCGGATGAATAGCCCAGCCCCGGATAGATAAAATCGGCGGATTAAAGTGTCGCTCCTGTTGCCAGCCCGATCGCAATCTGTAACGACGCGAACAGGGTTGCTGCACCGAAAGAAGGACGACGGTATCCGATACTGCGCCGGCACGTTCCACTTGCGCGAACCCCGGCCGAATCCGGCGTCGATTGCGAATTCGAGCGTCGAACACTCGTAACTAACGATCCGGCACCGGGGGATAAACGCCGTTAAAGCACACCGTTCGCACGACTTTATTATCGGATCCTTTAGATACGAGGCTGGAAATCCGGCGTTAACGACTCCTCGAATGGATAACGGCCGGCAAGTTACGTGCACGCGAGAACGCCGACGATGTTTCTGCGTTCGGCCCGCTGCGATCGGTGGATGGGGGTGTTGGACAGAGTTTTCGGGGAACGGTGGAGTATTCCCGGCGCGGATCGATGCAACGCGAGTCGAAAGTGTAACGCGACGCGCGAAGATAAGCGTTCGAACGGGGATATATGCGACAGGCTTTGGGTTTCCGTTCGGATGAGAGATTGCCTCGCGTAGGGACAAATTCGTGCGACAGGTTTTATGATGAGATTCTGGT
The DNA here is from genome assembly GCF_011392965.1 of Frieseomelitta varia. NCBI lineage: Eukaryota > Metazoa > Arthropoda > Insecta > Hymenoptera > Apidae > Frieseomelitta > Frieseomelitta varia. The sequence goes on from NW_025110086.1 coordinate 46,159, forward strand.
GTCGGTTCTGGTCTCTTCCCGGCGATATCGTGGCACGCGAAGGTAGCTTCAGTAGCAACAAGCTTCGTTCGAACGAACGTTGGCATAAGGGAGTATTCTGGTAATCCGGTTTAAAAAAATTAATTTTCATCTTTTACAGTTTCTCGAGGTATATGCTTTCGAAAATGTCTGTGTATCAGGATTTGTAAATTCTGTGAAATTGGCAAAGTTTGAACTCGTGAAATTAGCAAAGTGATAGGTGGTTAAATGAAACGTAAGTATGAATATATTTGCACAACAGGTGGCAAAAACTTTGAATGTATGATTTTCTACAAAAATATTTTATTTTTATGATATTATTATTTATTTTCATATTATTATTATTTTATAATATTCTATTTTCTGCACTGCTCGATTCATTGTATAAGTATGAGTATTTTTGCACAGCGGGTAACAGAAAAGTTTTTTCAACAAAAATAATTATAGGAGATGCATTGTGTAATTTACAATGACGACGTACTGAGTGAGAAGATAAATATAAATTATATTTATATATAAATATATACATAAATTTCGATGAAACTCGTTTTTTAAAATGCACTGAACAGCACGAACCTTGTTGTCTTTCTTTTGTGTGTACAATTTATGTACCAATCGTTTGCAATACTTGATTAAGAATGCAAGTAAATAGGAATATTTTTTTTTATAAAAAGCAACAAATACAAAATCAAAAGGTATCCGATGTTTATTAATCAAACGAATATAAAATATTCACGTAATTCTTTATTCACGATGATATTATAAATCTTGTTATAAATATTCACGATAATATTATAAATGATATTATATTATATCACGATGATATAATAAATGTATTTTATATTTTTTCACAAATTTCCACGTAATGTGATGATAATGATGATAATAACACGAGAAAGAAATGTCTAAAATAACTCAGACCTTGTACGTGAAACAAATTTAATCCTTTATATTCTGACAGTACTTGAAAATATCGATATTATTATATACTATATCATTTTAATATAACAATAATTCTTGAAACACATCGTAAATTGATGAATCGCTGAGAAAGAGCACGATGGTGCTTAAAATATTTAAAAATTTTTAAATATTTTTATTTTGTATAATTGCTTCATATCTTTTCCAATTTATCATCTCGTTCATCACAAAAGAACCTCCGAATTTCTGTTTATTAAATACATTGTTAAATTGTATATATAATACAAATTGATATATAAATTGATATATAAATTCTATATTGATAAATAAATTGTATATAATTGTAATAATATCAAATATTTTAATATTCGAATGTCTATCAGTAAGAATTCTTACTAGACATTCTCTTCTCGTAACACAACGTTCGAACGATAAAATATTCGTAAAATGAGTCTACTCTACCGTAATCCGAAATTATTAGAAAATTTATTTTTCTTTTCACTGTGTTCACAACACATGAAAAATGCCGGAGTTACTTAAAAATAACGTTCATATGAACTTATATAAACTAGGTATTTATTATTTAAATAATTATAAATTCTGGTAGACAGTAGTCGAAGCTAGGCATTCATTATTTAAATAATTCTAAGCCCTGTTTGCTCATCTCTGCATCCCTCCGCGAAGTGAAAACAAAAACTAAAACAAAACGTTTCCTGATTGAATTTTCATTATTCACGGTGCGAGAACTAATTACTGGGTTTTGTAATCACGCTTCTGGCAATGAAAGAGTTCTCGTTTTTTTTTTTATTTGAGTGGGAAAAGAGAGAAGGGCGATGATGCGAGAACGAGGAAAGCGCTTGGCGTTTTCACGTCAGTCCGGTGAATTTCATTTTTAACAACCAGTTATTGCATAAATAAAGCAACGACACCATGCTGGGCAACGGTTTCATGCAAAAATATGCCGAGTCGTCACGATAACTTTTATTTGACGTTTGCAGATTCGGCATTTGAAAATTAAAATTAATCTCGAAACTTTCGTCCATGAATGGAGAACACGCGAGGACTTTTTCCCCGGATGTTCGGTCGTTATTTATTTCTTTCGTCGTTAAATAAAGCGACTGGATTTGTGACAGCTATCATAACTAGCAACGTTACTTCTCAATAGAATTTAATGAAATTTTGCTAATAGGATTCGTTATAATTGTTAAGATTAGTTAGTCGTTTGGCTAAAAATATTTGTATCGATTGAAGTACGAATGAATTTGAATTATAATAACTTGAAATTAAAATAAATGGAAGTTAATGCTCGATCTTGCTACAAAATATTAACTATATCCTTTTAAATCTTTTTCTCCTACGTAAAATTGTAGATATTGTTATGATCTTTTAGGAACTAGTAGTTTAAAGTCTATAATAATGAAATAATTGAAGTATAACATTATCTCTACTTATAAAATATATTTACATTTTTTGATGATATTAATGTAACAATAATAATGGTATTAGATAATTAATATCTATAAAATAAAAAAATAGTAGATATTATGATCTTTTAGAAACTAATAGTTTGAGGACTATAATAATGAAATGATTAAAAATGATTAAAGTAAATGAAAATGATAACATTATCTCTACTTATAAAATATATTTACATTTTTTTTAATGACATTAATGTAATAATAATAATGGTATTAGATAATTAGTATCTATAAAATGAAGTCTATAAAATAAAAAAATAAATATCTATAAAATAAAAAAATTGTAGATATTATGATCTTTTAAGAACTAAAAGTCTATAATAATTAAAGTATAACATTATCTCTACTTATAAAATATATTTACATTTTTAATGTTAATGCAATAATAATAATGGTATTAGATAATTAATATCTATAAAATAAAGCAGGTTACTTGAAATGAAATTTTCATTAATTTGTAATCTAGTTTTAATTTGATAAGAAAAGAAATTCATACTCAATAAAATGATTTTGTCGAAGCTTAATTAAACTTTACACTTTGTTCTGTTAAAATATTATTTGCACTTACCTAATCCTTACTTAATCTGTATTTCATTATGATTGTCCTTTCCCATAAAACTGTATTTTCTTTCTCATAACTGTTATGAGAACGAGTTCAGAAACTTGAAAGTATATTTCGAAGATATTTAAATTTTAATTGGCCGATAATAGCAAATTAGATTTAAATTGGATGGAACTTGAATTGTGATCATTTTAAGATAACAAACTGAAACTTCAACATCTATTTAGAATTTTAAGTCTATGATGTGTTATTGGATTGTGAGCAGGTTTAGGGATTTTTCAATATAGTCGTTAGACTATGCATTTATGGAAAATTTAACGATGTAAAAATTTAGTGAATGTGCGTAATATGCAAAATCATATCATGTTATTTGCCTCAATAATGATATAACTCAAAAATCACGATTTTAGGGAGAACAGATTTGAATGTTCTTGTTTTAATTTTGTAATAGCATAATATCAAAGTTTTTATAACAATATTTCGAACACTTATCCTTATAGAATTCTAAAAAATGACAATTGTTTTTTCAGTACCAATAACTGAAAAACTGCAAATTTTGATTTTCCGTTTATGAGTATAAAGTATTCAAAACAGAGTATTTGTTACAATGTTTAGCAGTGAAAATCTTTCTAATTGTGTTAATAAAAATATGAAATTGCATAAAAATCCGCAGTATTCATATTAATTAATATAATAAAATTAATAAATTTTATTATAATAAAATTATAATAAAATATACACGCATATATATATATATATATATATATATATATATATATGTATGTATATGTGTGTTTGTGTGTGTGTGTGTGTATGTACATAATAATGAATTCGTAGTTAGTATGTAATTATTATTAACGTACGTAATAATAATTTAAATTTTTCCGTTTTTAATTTATATTTTTATGACATATGAATATTTTGACAAAATGATTTGCCAACACTGATATATCATATAACGCCATTTTTTAAACATTTTTTAGTAACCAAGGAACAAAACCTTTTCTATAAAATTTTTTTGTTTGAGGCAAACGACTTCAATGAGTTATACAAACAGTCCAAGAAAAACGATCGTTTGATTCAGCGATGGAAACGTATAAAATTTGTAGATTTAAGCAACTTTGAAAATTCGAAACTGAATTAATTCTAACGGGGTTATATCGTACTATAAGTCAAGGTCTATAAATTGGATTGTTGTGTATGTACTGTTTGAAAGTCATATGTAATTAATGTCTTGGCTCTGCACTCAATAGCGCTAGACATGTTACAAATTCGCAAACATGGCACGCAGCAATCAGTGGTCACATAGCTAGCTCTTCTGTCAATCTACATTCTTACTTCGTTGATTATAATGTCATAAAGATGAAAGGACATTTACAGACATAAAGGAGCTTGCATACATCATTAACACAGAATTACTGGTTACTGAGGCATGAAACTTGTGGATATCAAAAAATTCAAGTGTAAAGAACAGAAAAAAGTTTCTAATACAATAGAGAAGGTTTTTTTTGTTTTAGTTGTGTTATGTAGGTTTTATTTATTTTAGTTATATTCTTTTATATATTTATTTTAGTTTTATTTATTTTAGTTATTTTATATATTTATTTTAGTTTTAATTATTTTAGTTATTTTATATATTTATTTTAGTTTTATTTATTTTAGTTATTTTATATATTTATTTTAGTCTTATTTATTTTAGTTATTTTATATATTTATTTTAGTTTTATTTATTTTAGTTATTTTATATATTTATTTTAGTTTTATTTATTTTAGTTATTTTATATATTTATTTTAGTTTTATTTATTTTAGTTATTTTATATATTTATTTTAGTTTTATTTATTTTAGTTATTTTATATATTTATTTTAGTTTTATTTATTTTAGTTATTTTATATATTTATTTTAGTTTTATTTATTTTAGTCATTTTATATATTTAGTTATTTTAGTTATGTTATTTTATTTATTTTAATTATATTATTTTATATATTTATTTTCGTTTTATTTATTTTAGATATATTATTTTATATATATTTTTTCGTTTTTATTATTTTAGTTATATTATTTTATATATATTTTTTCGTTTTTATTATTTTAGTTATATTATTTTATATATATTTTTTCGTTTTTATTATTTTAGTTATATTATTTTATATATATTTTTTCGTTTTTATTATTTTAGTTATATTATTTTATATATATTTTTTCGTTTTTATTATTTTAGTTATATTATTTTATATATATTTTTTCGTTTTTATTATTTTAGTTATATTATTTTATATATTTATTTTAGTTACATTATTTTATATATTTATTTTCGTTTAATTTATTTTAATTATATTATTTTATATATTTATTTTAGTTATATTATGTATACTAACAAAGAAATTTCTAAAAATGCACTGTAGTAAATTTACAAAATTTCTATAAGCAATTACTTCGATATGTGTTAGCATTAATTAATTAATAAGTATTCAATTTGAATTTTCACAACTCTGAAAATTCATTTTTCGATGTTCTCAAATAACCATGTATTATTTATTATGTTTCAGGTAAGTCACCATTATTAATATTCATGGCATATGGCAGTTTGAAACGTTCGAATTTATTCCATCGAAACAGGTATATGATGTATTGCATACCTACAGTTTTAATATTTCACTTCGTTAATGCAAATGTTTCATGTAAATTTTATTCGAATTTTATTTTAACCTATTTTATGGCAATTCAATAAAGCAGTAATGAGCTAGTTGTAGCGTTAGCATCGTCAATATTTGGTGATGTTAATATTATTGATCGCGTATGGTTATCCATGTTATATGATTGAACTTAAACATTTATGAAAATTTTGTGATCGTCGTATCAATATTAATAAGTGATGAAGATATTGACTAATGAATTGAATAATATGGACTGTATTAATTATTGTCAATATTATTAATCGTGTATGGACTCTTTAAAAAGACGTACAGGACATTTACTGATTTAATTAATTTATGTTCACATTCGTTCTGAATATTTTGACATAAATTGTCAAAGTGTATTCATGTTTATTTAAATCAAAGTAGCATAAAAGTATCAGCGTTATTTAAATTTGAAACTTTGGAAGGTTTGGAACATTACTTTTCCCAGTCTTGTCTAGCTAAATATTAAAAATTAGATAGTTCTTGTTACCATTAATTGAAAGAATATTATTGAATCTTTTAATAATTATACGTATTGTATAATATTAAACTTTATTTAATATTTATTTATTTAAAGTTTTAAGTTGATTAGAGTTTTATTAGAGTAAAATTCTTAATTTTATGTTTATACAGTATATATACTATACTATACAGTATAAATATAGTACATATATATATAGTATATATATAATACTATACAATATAATAAATACTATATAGCATATCTGATCCACTACTTGTTAAAATTAACAAAATTTGATGGTCCAATACTCATTCCAATATGAATAAACATACGATATAAAATGTGAAGAATAAAAAAATCGTAAATAATAAAATTATAAGAAATAAAGACAAAATAAAACAAAGCATTGTTATGATAATTAAAAGGTTAACTACAATGTTTAGATCAGAGAGAAAAGAAAAATAGACTGCGATTAATACTGCTCGTAAATTTAAAAAAAAAAAAAAAATCATCAACGCGTGAAGTGCGATCGGTTGATTATATCGATTAAAATAGAGAAATAAGAGAGGAAACAGGATGCAAGTACCACGTGCAGTGGTTGGAATCTGCGTATAGCTGTATGATCGTATGCCGTGATTTTATGGGAATAGCTTTGGGTTACCTGTTGGAATTATCGTACCAGTCCAAATAGACACGCGGTTTGTCCCGAAATTCCGTTCGAAATTTATGCGCGATAACTTCTCTCCGATTTCTTTCGAACACTGTAATATAACCAATAATTGTGAAGCGTCGTCAAACGTTTTCTTCGAAACGATCAGATGAAATTAAATGGAAAATTGATTACATTTATGAAAATGTCGAGTTGAAACCTGTGTAAGCGTTCATTCGGTGATAGATGTTTCATGATTTGAAGCTAGTTGCACGATTCGTGTCTAATTAAATTTGATACTATTTATGATGGGATTTAATAAAAAATATATATGCATAGAAAATACATTTGAAAATATTTTCAATATACTTGGAAATTCGATTAGTTGAAATTGTTTTAATTCGAACGACTGTAGATTGGAAAAAAATCGCTAGCTGAAAAGATTATTGAAATTAGTGAGGATTAACCATTTGCGCTGGCAACTGATTGCGGACCATAACGAGTGACCAGACAATGTATATAATAATTCGTCGCTTTCTTTTTGAACTCGTCGATATTATATCACTGGTTAGAAATTATTGAGAATATAAATTAATTATTTATTTTGCCTGGGTTATACTTAAATATACTTAGAACTGAGAAAATATTGCAATTTTGGGACAAAAAATTCTTGACGTGGCACGTCAAGTTGAATCCAAAATTTTTGTAAGAATAAAATTTAAGAGAGAATCTACAAATTACAAATTTAATAAACAATTGATAAAATAATAAGTAATAATGAACAAAACGTTCGTTTTATTCATCTTGGAAATTATTTTCGTTTGATGGTAAATCGTAATAAACGTTGATGTGCTATCATTAAATATGTACTAGTCATGTGTAATTAATACTTTAATGTGTAATACATAATATAAATACGAGAAACAGATACATAATTCACTTTTCACAGAAAACTTTCACGAATATATCGTGTGTGAAATTTTACTCGTGAACAATTATCAAGATTACTTCAAATAAATATAGTGAATACATATACGTCTATTTCTGTAGCTTTGAAATTTCACGTAAACGCATAAATACCCACGGTCCAACTCTATAATTATTCTTCCATCATGGAATTCGTACGACGATTAATCTCGAAATTCGTCTGCCCCGACATCCAGAAGATATGTTGTCGCCTCAGCGGTGGCGTAACTCCATGGAGGCGAGGTGCAAGCTAATTTGTTGCACCCACGGCAAAATGCATCCCAGCCGGGTGTAAACCACTTGGCTGGTTATGATTCAATCAAGTGTAAACCCAGGAGCAGCTGGATTAGACCGCGTGGCGCATGTAAATTGCACGATACGCAGTGACTTTCTCAGGGTACGTGTCCAACCTCCCCTCCTCCGCCGTTCATCTTCTCGCAGCACGTCCCCTAAATTGATGCCAGTAATTCACACGTAATACACCTTACATGGTCAGGACGCGGCAAGGAAAACACTTAACGCGAACAACCGCGTAATTTCTAGAGATGTGCCTAATAATTATAAGAGGTCCCGTCGCATTAACTACGGTCGCTCGGAGAGGTCTGTGTAAGTAACACCATGACTCGAAAGAGACTACACTTGTTTGAAAATCAAACGATACTTCGTACGACAACGGACCTGTAGAGTGTTTAACACTACTTAGACAAAATGGTCAAAATGACCAATTGATAATTTTTGTTAGATATTTTATACATATAAAACAATGTGTTTTTGAATGATTCTTCGTAAAATACATAAATAAAAGCTCTAGCTACTTTGTTTTTTTTACTGTAACGTTTCTGATGGAAATTTGATTAGAAATGTGTTTGATAATTATAACTACGGTCGCTCGTAGAGGTTTGTGTAAGTAACACTATAAATCGAAAGAGACTATACTTGTTTGAAAATCAAACGATACTTCGTACGACAAAGAACCTGTAGAGTGTTAACTAGAACTACCAAAATGATCAAAATGATCAATTGATAATTATTGTTAGATATTTTATACGTATAAAACAGTGTTTTTGAATGATTCTTCGTAAAATACATAAATAAAAGCTCTAGCTACTTTGTTTTTTTTTTTTCTGTAACGTTTCTGATGGAAATTTGATTAGAGATGTGCCTAATAATTATAAAAGGTCCCCTCGCATTAACTACGGTCGCTCGTAGAGGTTTGTGTAAGTAACACTATAAATCGAAAGAAACTATACTTGTTTGAAAATCAAACGATACTTCGTACGACAAAGAACTTGTAGAGTGTTAACTAGAACTACCAAAATGATCAAAATGATCAATTGATAATTATTGTTAGATATTTTATAGGTATAAAACAGTGTGTTTTTATATTTATTTTGAATGATTCTTCGTAAAATACATAAACAGAAGCTCTAACTACTGTAAAATATAAAAATTTTCCTTTTGCTTTAACGTCTCTGGTGGAAATTTTACAGTTTAGTCGTCGGTAGTTCTAGTGTTAGTATTGTGTATTAACAGTTGAGCAGTTTTAAAATGCGTGTACCATCAATATTTTTTATTTGTGACAATTGTTAAAAATAAATAAGTATATTAAAAACAAGAAATTCATAAAAAGTGAAAATATATAAATGAAGTATACTTACTTACAATTTATTTTAAGCTGTTTATCTGAAACTCTTGGAAGTTTCTATCATGAAGTTCCATGTTATCCAAAATTTAATTATATAATGGAACAGAACTCAGAAATAGATTTCATATGTTTAATGTGTGAAAAAAGGCAGGAAAAACAGGATTTAGGAATAAACAATCTGAGTTTTATAATATTGGAAACCTGTCTTTTTTCCTTCTTTTGATTTTATTATGAAGAAACAGAATCTTTTTTTTTTTGTATTTTCCGACAAGCAAAAGAACACACATCTTACTTTTGATCCATGTATAATATGTATACTATGTGCATTTAATACACAATATACAATATAATATTATAGTGTAATATATTAATTTCATCTATAATAATTGTAATATAATTATATTATATATATTAATTACTATAATGTAGTATAATTATTTATATAATATTTTTATTAATATTTTTTATATAATATTTATATAATATTTTGATATATATTTTTTATATAATATTTTTATATATATTTTTTATATAATATTTATATAATATTCTAATATATATTTTTTATATAATATTTTTATTAATATTTTTTATATATTTGTGTGTGTGTGTGTGTATTTTAATTTAAACTTTATCTATAAAATGCATCTTAATTTTAACTTTTAACTTTAATATTTTTAATTTTAGCTTTTTAATATTTTTTATTATGTAACTTTTAAATACGAATGCTAAATGAATTTCAGTTGTTTAACTGAGAGAAGTTTTGAGGATATACATTTATAAAAAAAAATGTACGATTTTGAGTGAAAATCTTTGCAGTGAAATGGCTATAATACAAAATACTTACACATGAATGAATACACACACAACGTTGAGTTTAAATATTCTTTACAATCAATCAATATCATAAGATTCTAATTTTTAGAATCAGTATAACGATAAAAAGAAATTTCAAACGTTCGCTTAATATTTTCTCATCGTCATTGCCTTCCACTTGAAATTTCAAGAAATTGAAATACTTATGATGCTACGATAAATTATTATTGATCCTCAACGAGTTAAGCTACGCATTTATGGTTCGTCGAATATTAAAAGTGCACATGTTGGAACGAGCAGAAAATTGCATGTCAAAGACATCAGGCCGATGACATGACTTTTCAGTTTTTCTATTGCGACATACACGCGTCGACGAGACAGATGTCTGTCCTTTTTGATAAGAGTCAGTTCATTTGGCTTGACAGTGTGAAGTATATCGAAATATGAGACGTCATAAACGCAGGAAATCACGGTGAAAGTCGTAGTATATGCATTGGAAAGGCTTCTTTTTATTACGATTAAAAATATAAAAGTTAGAGCGATTTGTTAATTTAATTAATATCAAAATTGACAAGCGGCGTAGCAGAAGGAGTCAATATTATTTATGGCAGACTTTGTGGAGGGATGAAAGTTAATAAAAGGTAAGCAACTAGAGTGTACATCAATAAATTGGATTTTTAAAATGCGTTACCGTGAGTGAAATTTTATCCTCTGAAAATGTTGCTTTGATCTTATTAAAAGTCATAATCACATTTTACGAATATGGATCAATCTTTCCACCGTGATGTGGCCTTGTATATTTGTTTATCGAATTAATTTTTTTAAATATATTTTGCATAAGAAACAATAAGCTGAATAATCACTAAATTATTAATCATTTGATTTATTATTAATGATTAAATTAAAAAAGGATCAGATAATGAACAATAGTTGTATCAGATTTACACATTTTAGATAGATACATTGCGCATCTATCAGAGTGTTTCGTTTAACTGGAAATAGAAAAATTAAAGTTATCATAGAAATGCTTTAATAAAAATTGTGACATCATGCAATTTGCGATGCAAATTAATTTTTTTGCACATGATGAAGGAGAATAATTAAAATTAAAGTCAACTTCACTTTTCTAAATGGAATCGTATAATTTTGAATGCGTTAATCAGTTTACTTTAATATTTTTTAAAAAAAAAAAAAAAAAAAAAAAAAAAATGTAATAACGTTGAAAAACTATTGTTTTAATTTTCATACCTATTGTATAAAAGACGAAGACAAGAATACCACCTATACCGCCCATTTTTGAAATTTAAGTAAAAAATTTATTTCATTCACAAAGTATTTGTAATGAATATTATACTAAATGCAATTTACATAATTTTTACAATTTTGCAAGGATACATGAGAATCCGTAGTCTAATGACATTTATGCTTAATTAAATTAAATCTCTTAAATTCTTAATTAAATACTGTTTCAACACAATGGTTGAGATTTATAAATTTATAGCCGTATAAATTAAAGCGGACAATTCTAGAGATGATTGATAAAAGCTTTTGGGAGAAAACATCGAGAACACTGTACCAATGTAGAACGGATGCTGGTTTTGTGGTTTGAGAAACGGGAAGAAACATGGGATTAACCGTAGAATGTGTAATTATAACAGTGTTATTTATGATCACTGCCAGCAACAATAGTTTCTCTACTTTCCACCAACTATTCAGTAATAATAAAACAGTAAATTACGTTTCGTGTTATTGTTGTCCAAAATAAAGAAACATATACGAAATCTCGCCTGGGATAATATTAATGTGATTTTCTTCGTTTAGTAAAAAATAATCTTCTACTAATTAATTGTTGATATTCCAACATTTACCGACAGCTTCAATTTTTTGATTTATCTATATTAATTGTTAATGTAGGTCAGAGCGAATTTTATTTACAATGATACAGAATAATTTGAGATTTATTTTGATTTCAAAAATTACTGAGTGAAGTGAATCATTTACAAGCAACTTGTATTTGAGTTAATTCATTGAAATAAAATAATTATAATCTCAGTACAAGGTGGTACTTTATCTGATGTAATTGAGAATTTTTATTAAAGTAAAAATGTTGATCGAGGCAATGAATTAATTGTTGGTGAATAATTCTATATAATAATATTAATGGCATTTTCAATGTACATTTCTTGCTTGTATTGTCACTTTGATATAAAAAAATTCTGCAACTATTTTTCCTTTTCTAAATATAGCGATGTTAGAATTTTCTCCAAAATATTATTCAGAAGTGAAATCTCATTATTCAGAAGTGTATTTTTAAAGATTTGATTAATTTTCAATTATATGTTTGACTAATTTTTAAATATATAAGTAATTATATTGTTTGCATTGTTTTTTAGTTGGTCATTATTCTTATAATTAGTATATCTTTAAATATAGCGTGTGTTCTTTACTTATATTTTGCAATTCAGTTTCTCTGAAATATTTATTTATACATCAGTCGTCGATAGTTTTAGTATTGAAATATTCTCAGTAGTAGATAGTATAGTATTGAGTTTCTCTGAAATATTTATTTATACATCAGTCGTCGATAATTCTAGTGTTGAGATATTCTCAGTATTAGATATTATAGTATTGAGTTTCTCTGAAATATTTATTTATACATCAGTCGTCGATAGTTCTAGTATTGAGATATTTTCAGTATTAGATAGTATAGTATTGAGTTTCTCTGAAATATTTATTTATACATCTTACTATAGTATAGTATTGAGTTTCTCTGAAATATTTATTTATACATCAGTCGTCGATAGTTCTAGTATTGAGGTATTCGAGAAGTAAAAATTTCTATAATTGTATTTTTAAATTTTATATCTCCTTTATTAGAATTGTCCAGTACAAAGAAAAAAGAGGAAAATTGTACAATTTTGTTGTATTACATTCCTGCAAAAAATATACATATATTACAGAAAAGAAAAATTTTGCACAAACAATTAGCCTGAAGAAATGTTCGAGATTCTCGTTATCGTTATAAATAATCATTATTTTCCAAAGCTAACAGAGAATATTCCATACTGAAATAGAATGAATGTAAGTTGAGGATACGGACGATATGTTGAAAGTAAACATAATTTCCTTGTGGTTCGCTGAAGCCTTTTATCAATATTGATCGAGCATTCTGTTTTCTAAGAATATAATTTTTAAATGTAACGACGATCGCCTAGAGTAAACGAACCATTTTGAAACAAGCACGTTATCCATCGTCATAAGATAAATAGGAATTAATAAAAATGATTATTCTGTTATAATTTTACAAATGTCGTGCTTGTTCAATGGCTTTATTTTGTCAACGTAATTTCGTTTCTTCAAAATATTATAAATTTGAAAATTTACTTGAAATGTGTAATTTCAGAAATTTAATGATATAATATTGTTTCTTCAAAATGCTTTTATAAAGTATTTTTATATTTTTTTAAAAACATTGATTTCCACGAATGAAGACTTAACATCCTGCGTTTTGTTCATATAATAAAAAATATAGGAACATTTCGCGTGCACTCTCTTTCAAAAAAAAAAATAAACGCACAATTTTTCCATTGTTGTATTTGTAACTGTTCCAATTCATAGTGCATTAACGCTAGAGCCTAGTCAGAATGATAAAATTGAGCAGTTTGTTATTTTTCATAGAAATTTTCTAGATTTACAACGATGCATTTTTGGAGATTTGAACAAAGGTTTCATCAAATGCACGACTAAAAGCTTGTATGCACGTTGTACCATAAACATTTTTTTTTTCTATTCCTCGTACTTTAATTTCATACAGGTTTGAAATTTTTGTTGTCTGCTATTACAATATTAATATTAATAATTATATAGTAAAATGTCACAAAAAGTCTCCGTTTATTAAACATTTTTCGTTATTTCCATGATATTGGATAATTTAAAACTTTCTCAAAATCATTTCTTATTACAGTAGTTTCGATATCTATTTTCATAATATAGAAATAAATACGAAAAATATATAAATAATAAATATTAATATTATAATAAAAAAATATAAATAATAAATATTAATATTATAATAAAAAAATATAAATAATAAATATTAATATTACAATATATAATTAATAAATATTAATATTATAATAAAAAGTATAAATAATAAATATTAATATTATAATAAAAATATATAAATAATAAATAAAATAAATACGAATATTTTTTATGTTTATGTTTCTACGAATACAAAAAGGAGTACAAGTTGTTTTTCTTCTTTTCAGTTTTATTTCCTCTTTTTCCTTCTTTTAACGGTTGAAATACACGTGCTGTACGTGTGCGAAATATTTTTCACGTGAAACCAAACTGTGTAACGTATCGTTCGCGAGATACTCGTGCACGTTCTCGATCAATACAAAACTTCGCATTTAAAAAATACCAAAACGCTCGTATTTTGTTGCGACGTCATACTCTGTATTTCAATGCCCGTTGGCACTCGGTGAAATCGTCCGAACAAAAATCAAGCGATATTCCAGCCTGTGGAACGATGAAACGAAAACTTGCCAAAACATTCTTCTGCCGGCTAGAACAAACCATCGATCACGTAAATCGAGTTGCCGAGAGTCAAGAGTCAATAGAATTATTCGGCGAATTATACTTTTTCAAACACGAATCATTTATTTTGGCAGTGGATAGAGATCGAGGCGAAGTAAAGCAGGCAATATCCGTCTGCCTTCTTCTCGATGAGAGTGTAACAGTAGAAACTTCAGAGAATTTCGAGAGAAAAACCAGAAGAATATGATTTCATTAACGTGAGTCTGTCATTGCTAAAAAAAAAAAAAGGGGGAGAAAGAGGGATTAATAAACAACGAGTGTGACGAGATTTAAATCTGCGCTGTTATCCTCGAGTTTGTTTTGACGGTTGTAATTTCGATTAATTTAGAGTAATTTTGAATTTCTCTTGGCCGTAGGTTATTTCAGGAACAGGAAATGCATTTACTATTGCAATATCCTCCAAAATGATTGATTGACAGATCTTTCCTGAAATTCTTCTATTTATTCTCTATTTATTATTTTTTTATAGATCAGTTCTTCGTTCAGCCATCTATATAAATGAAAGATTATTATTTAGATTATTTATTAGATTATTGTCAAATTAGATTATTCATTATGTTATAATTAAATTATATTATTTATTTATTAGATTATTGTTAAATTAAATTATTTATTTGTTAGATTATTATTAAATTATTTATTTATTAGATTATTATTAAACTCAGATTATTTATTTGTTAGATTATTATTAAATTAGATTATTTATTTATTACATCATTATAAACTTAGATTATTTATTTGTTAGAAGATCATTTAATTAGATTATTTATTTATTAAATTTTTATTAAATTAGATTATTTATTTGTTAGATTATTATTAAATTAGATTATTTATTTATTAGATTATTATTAAATTAGATTATTTATTTATTAGATTATTATTAAATTATATTATTTATTAGATTATTATAAACTTAGATGATTTATTTGTTAAATTATTATTAAATTAGATTATTTATTTATTATATTATTATTAAATTAGATTATTTATTTATTAGATTATTATAAACTTAGATTATTTATTTGTTAGATTATTATTAAATTAAATTTGTTAGATTATTATTTATTTATTTATTAGATTATTATTAAATTAGATTATTTATTTATTAAATTGTTATTAAATTAGATTATTTATTATTATTATTAAGTTAGATTATTTATTTAGATTTAATGTGTGGTGAACAAAAGAAAGTTTACGGGATAAGTGTACGAAAGGACACAATAAATTAAGAATAATAAAAGGTTGTGTAATTTTCGCGTATTAATACGAATTTGAAACTAAAAATGTACGAAATGTATATAATGTGCAAAATATGTATAAAGTATTCAAAGTAGAGTGCTCCTTCTAATTTTTAATAGGTGGTTTAAATTCTATTTCTCTAATCATATCTACATTTGTGTAAAATAAGAATTTGCGTAAAAATTCGCGATAATGATCTTAATAATATTAAACACAATAATATATTTAATAAAATTCATCATATTTCGTAAACGAATATAGACACAGCATACGTTTACATAAACGTTTTTTCATCGTACTTCTATAAGTGCACAGTCAACACGCGAAGTAGATTCTACCTGTTCTGAGGAACACACTGTATGTGACATTCAATTTAATTAATTAATATTCTATCGTAATTACCGCTACAAGTATTATAGATTCTAATATTTCAAATATTAATACTTGAAAATGTATGTTATATAAATTTACTTATAAATTTAAAAATGAATAAAAAATTACATATTTATCGTTTTGTGAGAATATACTTAAAGAAAGGAAATAGAATGTACTTAATGAAAGTTTAATCAATTTATTGAACATTATGACGGAACATTTATTCCCGGAAACTCAGTTTTAAAGCTAATATAATTATAATAAATTATAAAAATACAACTAACATGCAACAAATGTAACGTGCAATAGCTTCATTGTTTGAAAGACGTTTTGATAAAAAACAATGAGTAAATTATTTTATTGTTTAATCTTTAAGTCAGCGATTAGATGAAAAAACTTCGTCCAAATTGATTCGTCTGAAGCGATTTTTCAGAACAGTGAGCACACTAATACACTGCAAAATTTAATTCCAATATACTGTATCTGCTAATTTTTAATGAAACAATTTAGATTTCTATATAAATCTAATTTTAAGTGAGACATGTTTAATTAATATACAGTTAATATGCAAACTTAATTTTTTTAATTGCATAACAAAATTATATGCATTACTTTTAATTACTAGTTCATCATTATTCATCTTTTATTCATTTTATAAATACACGCATTATAAACACTATTTTCCTTTTTCACACATTTCCTCAACTAAAAAGCAATTTCGTTCGTGTTAATGGATCGTTCACGCCACAAAAAAACTTCAAATTAATTTTTGCACCGATTCCCAATGGCGGATGTTCCGTTTTAAAATGCAACACTCGAATTCGTTTCGAATTGGTGACAAAGCTACAGGTTAGACGATCGAACAATTTGTTGTAGCCTTTGTTCGAACGACGTATAAAGGGGAATAAAGTTACGAAACGCTGGTGATCGAGCTGGCTGGAGGGATTTTTAATTAAATCGTGCAAACACGGGAAAATTATCGAGCAAACACGACGAAAATAAGCATAAAGTTGGAGCGAGAGGAATGGATATAGTTAGATGTAGGAACGGAAGCGATCTCTGTTTTCCTTCTCGCACTTCTGGCGCGAATGAAAGTCACGTTTTCCATTTTATACCAATTGTAAGCTTACGGGTGCATGTTTGCAATATATATGTTTGTTTTCTGTTACACGCGAATGAACTTCAACAGTTTTGGAAATTTCTTTTGGAGAAATATTGAAACAAATTGTCCCCTAATGATTAGCTCTAGTATAAAATTAATTAGGGGACAAAAAGGTTACTACTATCGCGTAAAATTTACTACAGAATGAGAATTCTATGTAATAATTTTCCATAATATAATATTATAATAATTATATAATTTTATAGTATAATACTATAATATACAGTATAATACTAAAATATAGTATAATATTATATTATAGTATAATACTAAATATTATACTAAAAATATTGCTATTTTACAGTATAATATTATAATATTAATTACTATTATAATATAATATTATATTATAACTATTTATAATATAATTATTTATAATATAATATTATAACAATATTATAATATAATAGTAATATAATATTATGTTAATATTACTAATATATAAGAATTCTATTATAGAATTCTTTAAAGATAGAATAATAATAATAATAATATTTGTTATCAATTAAGTAAACCGAATAAAATATAGTAATAAATAAAAAGTATAATATCACGAAAACTTTAGAAAATAAGGAAATAAATATTCGAATATATAATTCCAAGTTGATCCAACAAATGAAATAAAACTTCTTAATTTAATTGTATATGTGCAGTTAGTGGAACAGCTAGTATCACTTCAATAAGACAGTGATAATTGAAGGTGATTGAAAATCAATTGCAGAGACTTTGTCTAGTGTAATAATGAGATATTAAAAGGATTGGAAGAACTGGAAATAAGTCTTCAGTTAAAGCATTTATATAAATTTTGTGAAGTGTCTATTTTGTTTAAAACTCTATTTAGTAAAAATAGAAATAAAATATAGAATTTGAATGACATGTGTAGATATATTCCTCGCTTCAGATTAACAGAGCAACAGAGTATTCGTTTTAAGAAATAGAAATTAGCAGTAGAAAAGTGTAAATAGAAATATTAACTTTTTAATCGGAAATGTATTACCTATCCAATTAATTTATTTGTACGATAGCACGTGTCATTTAATTATAGGACTTAATAATTACAGTTTTTCATCTTAATTTTAATAATTTCAATTTTTATTATTTTTCATTGCAGCGGAATATATAAACAATTTTAATTGCTTTCATGCGTACACGTTACTGCAATATTTTTCAATTAAACATTTTTATCATGATATTCGTACTTTTCTATGCAATTTATATTTAAATAATTTCACACTCTTGTTCATTCAAACGGCTGTTTTTCATGATCATAGCAAATAGTTATTATACAAAAATATCAGATTGAAAATTCTTTTTTTCGAATTTTATGCAATTATTTAAATGTATAGTATATTTCCAGATATAGGTATCATAAATTAGAATTTAATTGTTTTGTAGAATTTATTAATTCTCAATAATTTATTAATGAATTATATATTTACTAGTTTTAGTTGCAGGTTATTTCAATGTTTCTTCTTTCATAGTTTCAGACATTTGTATTGTATACAGGATACACCTAAACATCTTTTCGAATTGTGACGATGCAAAAAAAAATATTTTTCACTTAACATGAATGGTATCGAAAAGCCAATAACTAATAAGAACTTTTTTCTCAGAGTTTTCAAGGTTATTCATATTTTTTTTTTTCATACAACTATGTATTTTTTTATTGTATCGTTTAGCTGGTAAAGAAATACATTCAGATGTGTAATGAACATGACTCGAAATGACACTGATGTCAAAAAAATTTTAAATCATTCTGTATAATCACGACATTGTATACAAATTGAGTGCTTTTAACGAAGAGTAGTTGTATTGCATTACGAGTTACGTATTATATATAAATATAACGAAGAAAGTTTGAACTTTAAATTGAAACTTTGGTTAAGCACACGGCAGTTATCATGACAAACATTTTAATCATTGATTTAATCCCTTGCGCTGGCAACTGGCGCGCGGACCATAACGAGTGACCGAATCGTATACAATAATTTGTCGCTTTCTTTTTAAACTCGTCTGTATGATATCACTGAATAGAAATTATTAAGAAGTAATAAACTTATCATTTGTTTTGCCTGGGTTACATTTAAATATACTTAAAACTGAGAAAATGTTGCAATTTGGGACAAAAAATGCATGATTCCAGCCAAACAGGATTAGCTGCAACAAAAAGTAAACAATATTCTCTAGGGATTGACGATCCAACATTTCCATTTTTGTGAAAATTATGAAACTGGCAGCTATTTGTTTTTTGACGTATCGAATTTGTGCCAACAATTTCTACGTTTTTTTGTTTATATTTTTCGAAATTGTTAAAAATAAAAAAAAAAGTTCGATCGTCAATCCCTAGTAAATGTTACGCTGAAGATACTCACCAGGTTTCACAGTAATCGGTTGGTTAGATTCCGAGATATATCTTGCACACCAAAAACCTAGTTTCGAGAGAAACGCGTTTAAAGTTTCAGAACGTCATTTTTCATATGTATCCTTTACTTACTTTTTTATTTATATATCGCGGCTCACAGTTCTTACAATTTACAACTGAATCGAACCCAAGTCCCCTAATATTCGATTCACCAAAAGTAATACTTGAATCACACGATGTACACTTTATATTAATATTGCTTAAAGTTGTAAACAGTGATGTAAATTCAATTATTCTGTATCCGCGAGTTTATTATTATACTCCAAAATACGTCGTTTTAAAGACCAGGACCTTTTTTATCTTATTTCTAAGACTTAATTATATTTATATTATAACTTATTTATATTTATATACTTATATACTTATTTATATTTATATACTTATATACTTATTTATATTTGTATACTTATATACTTATTTATATTTGTATACTTATATACTTATTTATATTTGTATACTTATATACTTATTTATATTTGTATACTTATATACTTATTTATATTTGTATACTTATATACTTATTTATATTTGTATACTTATATACTTATTTATATTTGTATACTTATATACTTATTTATATTTATATACGTATATACTTATTTATATTTGTATACTTATATACTTATATATATTTGTATGCTTATATATTTATTTAAATTTATATACGTATATACTTATTTATATTTGTATACGTATATACTTATTTATATTTATATACGTATATACTTATTTATATTTATATACGTATATACTTATTTATATTTATATACTTATTTTATTTCTAAGATTTAAAACAAAACAAAAAAAGATCTTTCGAACATTTCAAACCGTCCTGGCCCCTTAATACGAAATCTCTGGACACCCTATGTAGAGATACGTTCTGTGCACGTTCGTCGCCATTCCTTCTTCTTTACACCCTCGAGTATCTTGTTATCGATCGGTCAGCGAAATGGCGAGCATCGATCGGTACTTTTTCTTTCACCGGTATATCCCACCACTCGCGGTTGCCGTTCGACGGCGAATAACGCGGCCTTAACTGCCAGAGCCAAAGTGGAAGAAGAGCCCGAGAGGAGCAAGTGTCGTCGAAGAAGGAAGTCGGAAACCTGTTCCTTTGTACGATCGCAGGAAGAAGTTCGCGATCGAAGAACGTCAATCGGCTCGAGTTGCCGCGCGGAAACTTTCCGGGAACTTTTACCGCCGGCGGGAGAAGCCGCGACCACTTGATGCGACCCAGCCCAAAGTGGTTACACACTTTCAGCAAGCTATTATCGAGAAGAGCCGACGACATCGTCGTCGTCGCGATTTCGAACTCGAAACCACGACACGTTTCCCCTTTCCATCTCCTTATTGTGCTTTTTCTTCGACAATTATTTTTCGAAGCGGTATTTATCGTTCGACGACGGAGAGATTTCAAACGGATTGTTTCGCTTACTTTCAGCTTACTGTCAGAATACTTTCGACTCTGAACAATTTCGCTCGACTTCGGGGTAGTTGGATCAATTTTGAGGAATGCCGGAATACTGGAACGAATTTTGAGATTCAAGACAGAAATTTACATTCCGGTGCCATTCATTCGACCGCTTGCGCGGACCATAACGAGTGACCGAGCCGTATACAGCGATTCGTCGCTTTCTTTTTCTTTTGTGAAACTCGTCGGTGTGATATCACTGGATAGGAATTATTGAGTAGTAGTATACTTATCGTTTATCGTTGTTTGTTATCAGTTGAATATACTTGAAACTGAGAAAATGTTGCAATTTGGAACAAAAACTTCTCGACGTGCGTGGCACGTCATCTCAACGCAAGATAGTTAAGCAGCCTTCGATAATCGAGAAAGAGTATTTTTTATTGAAGAATTTGTCTGCGCTGTTGATTGGTCGAGTCGTAAAATATTTTTAGATATTTTATCCCTTTTTTTTTTTTTTGTTTTTCAAAAGTTATTGATTTTCTGTGTTGATTGATAAGCAAAAGTTAACTTTGAGTATTGTAATTATTATATATTATATATATACTGGCTTTTTGTACATTTACAGATATAATTTTTATATGTATATAGTTAATTATATGTATATAAATTTTTTAATATTAATCATTTTGTTTAGCTTAGCTTATTATATGTATATAGTTAATTATATGTATATAAATTTTTTAATATTAATCATTTTGTTTAGCTTAGCTTATTATAATTATGTGATGCTTTTTATAGTCGTTTTGTTAATTTATTCTTTGACTATATTTGAATAGACAGTACATTAAAAAGTTTTGACTTATTAATTAGTTTACTCGCGATATTATAAAAATATGTATTTATAAGATAGAAACAATATATAAACAACAATAATATAAACAAGAAGTAAAGGCAGGATGTAATTAAAATATTACATTATCAGTGTTGTGAATAAATTGCGAATTTTTACGCATATATTTAGAAAATTTGATAATAAAACATCTAAAAAAAAAGTGTAGTATACATTAGAATATTTACTAGATGAAATAATCTATCATTTACATTTTACAAATTGTTAATATCTAAAATTTAATCACAAGACAATCTTTTCTTCTTCTATTTCTAAAGACAATCTTTTTTATTTACTTATACATAGCCATTTGGTTCATTGCATACTGCAAAATTAACGATTCTTATGACGTTATATTAAAATAAAATAGGTAAACAATAATATTGTTAAAATACAATAATTTCCTTTGTTCGAAATTTCTTTCATCAGTGGGAAAGCTATGAAAATAATACAAAAAAAAGTGTTGTTAACTTTCTACATTGTACACACTAAAATGTATATTGTTTTAATATATTTTGAAGTACTTTACTGAATTTTCTCTTTCACTTCGTCCTGGAATTGATTGTTTTATACATTCTGAAACTATGTACGTTCCATTCGTCCTTGCGATGCCAGAACTTGAAAAATGTGCTCGAACTATCCGCAATAAATCGTTTCCTCTTATCCCCATAAATTCACAACCCTCCTAAATCCTATCTGAATGAATTCGATATATGGAAGATGGTCAAGTTACAGCGTAATAAAATAAAACAGCGATGCAGGTTTCTGATGAACAAAATCTTAAACAATATGATTATGTATGTGGTAATTATGGATGAATGCTAATTTTGCAGACATATAGGATTTGAAACTGAAATGTGGCAAACGTTAACAGAAAACGTTAATAACATTGTGTTATTTTTTATAAAAATAAAATTTCATTTAAATGTTCTGCGTAACTTGTTAAAAATTAAAATGATTTCAAACATATAAAAATCATTTTCTGTTGATAACGTTTACTCTGCAAGTGATTTCATAGTAAATACCATAAATCGTAAACAGAATAATCATTTATGTTCGACATATTTCTCAGTAGGGAAACGTCCTTGAAAGATTCCGCCCAGATTAAAATTAAAGTAAAATGTTTAATTAATAATTTATTAAATTTATTAAATTATCAATGAAGATTATTAGCTTAAATTATAAAATTATTAACAAAGATACGTATATGAATTGTTTGAGAAAATCCATATCTTTCAAATTTGAAAAAGAATTTTGTCAATATTTTTATACTGTTATAATTTTCGATGAAGAAATACTTATCTAACCGCTACGTAAACATTTCAGAATAAAGTGAACGATGTATTTTGAAAAATAGAGGTTTAAAATGAGTTTGGGTTTGTTGTTCTATGATTTTATAAAGTAATAACAGTTTTAAATATTTAATCCCCGAATGCTAATAGCAGTAACTATTTATTATTTACTATATATTTATTGTATTATATATATATATATATATATATATATATATATATATATATATATATATATATATATAATTATTATAATATATAACAATTATAATTATTATACATTATTTTTTACCTCATTGTAATTACAACAGTAATATATAATTGTAATATAATAATTAAATAAGACAGGACAATTGTTTTAGGGTATAACTCCATTACCAATTATAGAAAGATAGATGAATGGTTCAAAAAATACTTACTAGCTGTGTTTTTCTAAAAAAAAAAAAAAAAAAAAAAAAAATGCGATACATATTTTTATCAGCGAAAAAAGAAGTAATGAATAATTCAAGTGATATATGTAATGATTCAAGATAAATGCATTTTCACTCCTTCGATATTTGAACTTACAAATTTTTGATTGTAGCGAACACTCAAAGAGTTAAAATTGTTAAAATTGGAAATATGATTTATCACACGTGTAGTCTTTTAAGCATATTAAATATTGCTTCATTTCGGAGTTCATCGACACGAGAAAATGGTCGCGCGTGTCCCTCGAAACGATCGATGAATTCCTCAACAAATTTCACCGAAGCTTCGTTTTGTTACCTCGCGTAATTGGTAAATTAACTAATCGCGATGCTAAATCCTTGAACTTTAATTTATCTTCGCGTCCGAGAATGTCGCGGAACCGTGACAGCCTATTTTTCTAGGTCATTATCACGGGGAACTGGTGGAATTAGATAAAACCAGAAGCGAATACGGGGACAAATAGAAGTCGGATGTTTTCGCGATAAGACAATGCTAGGCATTGCTCGTCAAGAAATCTCCTCGCGTTCACCTAATATTGAACCTAATATCCATCTGGATCCGGCGAAGAAACGAAAGCGAATGTGTGTGTGTGTGTTTTTTTTTCAACGATAATAGGGACGAGCGCGTAGAAAATGATGTTTCACATAATGTAAAACTGGAGACATTGACTTCTTGCACACTTCATAGTCGAAGAGTATGTCGAAGAGCAAGAGGAAGAAGCAAACTGCTAAGAAAATTAAGTTTCAACTCTTGAGTGATATTCTGGAGTCGAAGATGAACACAGTATTTTGTGTATTATACTGCGAAAATATGAGATGTTCAATTTTTAACGAGGATATTGGTAATCAAATGAAATTTCAGATTACGTATCGTAAGCAATAAAAATTTTATGACTCTCAATGTCCAATGGTTAGAGGTTAATATTCACTGTGTAAATCGGAGGTTTTTCAAATAACAAAGTAAAATCTTTAAAATAACAAATAATCTGTTTCTCGAGTGTGTTCTTATACAAAGAATTATCTCTGCGAGTCTGAATATAGAGGTGTCGATGTACATATAATGTTACAAACCGGTTAATGCAAAGATGGAATAAGCGAATTGTTTGCCTTAAATTTGATTTAAACCCGCCGGTTTCGAAAGTTCAAGTTTCATTTTATTTCATTTTGGAAATGGTACAACCATTCTTCGACATTCTTATTCTTTCTTCATTCCTCATTATCTAGAAATTAATGATTCCAATGACTGACTGCCATGCGAGACTTATACATGTTTCGTCTATAGGACAAAAAAAATTTAATTTCTGTAAGATACTACATTACAATAAAGCACAACGAAAGCGTACTTCTTTGCAATATTATCTAATTATTTGTATTATTTAAAATTCTTCATGAAAATTCACCTCGTTTTAGTTACAGTGTGCAAATGACTCGCACATTTAATTGAGCCGGAGAGTCATCACAGCGATGCAACTCCAAATTTTCGCTTAAATTTAATTTAATTAATTTAATTTGACGTTATATGTTTCATTTCGTGTCAATGAAACTGTCGTAACTTCATTTATTACCGAGAAATGGCATCTAACGAAGAAAGCAATGGTAGTAAACGCGAAACAATAATTTTACGAGAACAAAGTCATGTAAGAGTGACTGACATCGCGCACGTGTATGCAACTGATATTAATTTAATTTCCATTTTTTTTTTACAGATACGACAATCAGTACAAATGTACCGATTAATCGCGCACTCCGGATAATGGGAACAAATAACGAACAAAAATCTCTGTTACGTTTCGCAGAGATCTACGAAACTACTTAAACTAAGTCAATTGTCCATTATATTAATTGTTGGATCGCGTTTGCCCGTTCGTGATATGATTGACGGCGTTTCACCCTCCGTAATCCGATTGCACGGTTGACAGACTATCTCTGTTGCAAATCAATGTAACACTGCCAATAGGATTTTGATTGAATAACTCACTATAATTTCAGCTCGAGACTCTTCTGTTCTTCTTATGTTCGCGCGACGATGAAACTGATACGAAACAGTATGACGATTATTACAGTTAACGCTCGTCGAGGATCTTTCGTCCCAAGTATTGCAATCTTTCCGTCAGTTTTGAGTATATTTAAATGTAACCGAGGCAAAACAAACGATAAGTTCATTACTTCTTAATCATTTCTATCCAGTGGCATCACACCGACGAGTTCAATAGAGAAGAAGAGAGCGACGGATTGTTGTATACGGTTCGGTCACTCGTTACGGTCCGCGCAACCAAGTTGCCAGCGCAGGGGGTTAACATTGAAACGAAAGATCCTCATCGTATCGACAGGTAAGAGCTCACCTGTTATAGCTCTCACTCTAAGCATCTGTTCGGATATTGTACTATCATACATCGCATCATGCAACGCCAAATGTATACGTTTGTTACGATCGTCAGCAAAAATTACAGAAAAAGGAAGTCCGAGCTGTTGGCTAGATTTAAGGACGACGTCCCCTTAAAAGGGGACAGTCAAGTGCAAAGAGTTGAAGAAGAATCTTAGATATTCCATGCTACTTGTTTCTCTTTGTACTTGTTCGTTCAACGAAAATTAACTCCGCTTCTTGAAACGGAAAAAAAAAGTTTCTCTTACAAAAAAGTGCGAAATCGGCGCCTCGTGCTCCGAGAGTTCAGTTTCAGGGAATTAAAAAAAATCGAAGCCACTCGTTATGGTCCGCGAACCGGTTGCCAGCGCAATATATCATCGTTAGGTTTTTCGCATAGCGACAGTACTCTCGTACGGCTCTTACAATTGTACAAAAGCGTTTTATTGACCTGCCAAACAGAAGTGACGAATAATTCGAGTGTTACTTATATCACTATCAGTTGTCACGAAGGATAAGCTCCGAGATCGGCTCGTTGTAAACTGAGAGACGAGAGCAGCGAATTCAATTCATTCTGCTGGACTAAAGATTGGTCGACTGAGGAATATTATATCCTGTATTTGTTACACTCGTCGCGACGAACACGTGTACGTAAACTGTGCAAAAATTCAAATTTCGCGCTTGAACACGGCGCACGTGTCTTCCTTACAATCGTAGAGCTCTCAATTCTACGCAGAGTGAAGAACGCTGGCGTTGTGCTTCTCCGTCCAACTGTATCGCGGATTTCGGAATCGGAGTCGGAGACCAACGCGGCACACCCGATAAAAAATCGCTTCGAGCACGTTCGGTCTCGGGTTTCATTTTCATGCGGAGTAGCCAGGTAAATACGTGCAACGCCAGCCTGGCTTCGTGAATCACGAAGTCACGAAGCCGTGGAAAGCCGCGGCGAGAGACAATGCGCGGTAACGAGCAGCGACTTCTCAAATCGTGAGCAAGGTGAGTGTTTCATCAACAAGGGCGGGGAGTGACAAAGGGATTTGAAACCGGCCGGCGTGGATCGCATTACCGATTCCACTACGCATCGTGTTGAACACACTGACGAGAGAGAGGAAAGTTTTACACGCGGTTGATGATGTTTGCTGGATAATCTGTTTCAACGTCGCGGGCTCTGCGTGCTGCGTTTCTTTTTCTTTTTCTTTTTGACGTAATTTTGACACCTTCTGGCTCCACGAGGCAGAAATATTTTTGAGTGTGAAACGAGTCACGGGTTGCGTGAGAAATTTTACTTCAGTAGAATGTACGAGGGTAGGGATTATCTCAGTTTACACGTATCGATGTAGAACGGAGTGAGAGTGATTGAAATTGAAAGGCAGATTAATAACATCTGTCGCGTTGTATAATTAACTGTAACGTAGCAGTTACACTGGGAATTTCACTTTAATGAAACGTATAAAAATGGGATTGTCTCGGTTGTCAGATGTATAACTAAATGATAGATTAATAACATCTGTCCGGGGATATTCCTGATTAAATGAACTAAATACATCGTGATAAAAGATTTCTATATCTATATATAATAAACGGAGTCTCGAATCGTGCAGAAATTTCATTTTGTTGAAATACATCAAAATGGAATTGCTTCGATTGTTAAATATGTAAAATGATGGGAACTGATCGAACCTAAAGTAATAAACCAATGACATTTTGTTGGCGGAATTCCTGACTAAACACAAATTGACTTCAACATAGAATTCTTGTTTTTGGATCACGACATAGAATTCTTGTTTTTGGATCCCCAGTTGCGCGAAATTTTCTTTCAATAAAATATATAAAAACATGATTGTTTCAGTTGTTAAACACGTAAACTGATAATGAAATAATCAAAATAGATTGATAACATCTGTCGAGGAAATTCTTCACTGAACAAACTGAGTTTGGTATAACATAAATCTCTGTGTTTTCAGCTATTTTAATTAAGATTAGCTGATTAAAATTAAACTTACTGTGTATTATATCAAGCTATTGAAAAACCGGTACTTTTTTTTAACTCCAAACAATTAAGTGCTCAATAAAATTGGGCAAAAATGTCTAGTTTCTTTTTTTTTTTTAACAAAAATAAAATAAGATTTTTTAATAAAATACTTTAACTCTTAGCAAAATACTGATGCACATGATGTATGAAATATTTCTCACTGGAAAAAAATAATTATGTTCCATTACTTACACTATACGTACATGAATATATTGGATAATAATATTCAAAAATGTAATTGTGGAATAATAGGAATATAAATAAGAGAATCTTATTCTTTCTTTTCAACTTATTTTCATATATAATTATCTCTTTTCCGGTATGTATTATCAGTTAAACGACGCCTTGTACGTTACATAGATACAATACTTAAACCACAACTAAATTGCGGCAAAATCGTTAGAAGAGTAAAAAGAAAAAAAAAAAAACAACAAGAAATATACACACTTTGCAAAATTCCAAACCTCGAAACTACACTGAAATAATAACAAGCGATGTGAACTGAATTGCGGCGAAGAATTGAAAGAAAATAACAGGGAATATACGCACTTTGCAAATATTTATATATATTTTCAACTTTAAAACTACAGTGAAATGATAACTTGCGATGTAATGAAACTGAACTGCAGATGACTATGTAGCAATTAAGTTTTGTCTTGGAAACTTACACACGTAAGTGTTGGTATTCCTTATCAGTGAGTGATGATATGATGTAATATAAATATAGCGTAAAACATTACCTTAAGCTATATCTGTGATTAACAAATTGAAATGTAAATGGGATCCATTCCTGTTCAAACCAAAATTAGTCAAATTCAAGTATTTACGTATATACCTGATTTTCTCGAAAACGAAAGCCTCAATTGAAAAAATCCTTTTTTTTTTTTTTTATTCTTTTCTTCGACTCATTTTTGTATGTAAAATCATCTCCTAATTGGTTATTCACAATATGTTAAATATACTATGTACAAAGTCGAAAATATTAAAAGTGTGTGGACATTCTTTATCATCTTCCATTTTAAATAACATATTTCTTACATTTAATCACGAAATTTAAGCGTTAAATGCTTGATAGTATATGATCCTTGTGATCAAAATTTTGAAAAGCCATTTTTAATTTGTAAAATATTATTGCCGTGCAATTGAAACCCAATACTACGTATACCGTAAATTCAATAAAAATCAATTCTCTCTTTCTCTTCTTAGTCCTCATTCATATTTAAAAGATTGTGAAATATCCGAATAGTAACAAAAATAGATTTATACATTCCACGATGTTCTACTTTGTCGCTCGAAATAATTAATTGTCGACGTTAAGTAAATTAATTATCGATTTTCTTTTTTGTAGAAGTAATAAATAAAGAAGTATGAAACCGAGACGATTTTAATGCCTTTGGTTAACCGTGTATTTTAATTACTTGATGGGCTCGAATCCTAAAATATTTGATGCTTTAAAAACTTCAGGATTATACGTGTTAACAAGATATAAAAGTCTGAGTCTGAATCTGAGTCCATTAATTATGTATGTAATATCATAACTATTATAAAGTATCCTTTAAAACACATCTTAATCAAAAGTATCAATTTTTCATACCCATATTATAGTTATTATTTCTGTTCGAATTTATCGTTTTCTGTTTGTCTTTGTAACCTTCGAGATAGTCGATAGATTAGAAACATATGATGATCAGTTTCAAATATAATTTATACTTGGAAATATACACAATGTGAACTAATTACATAAGCTTGAAATTTAAGCGATTCAATTCAATAGCTAGTTACATTCAACTACGATCATATCTAATTTAAATAACGTTTTAGAAACACCTTTCTCGTTTCCGCAATAGTATAACGATACGTAGGATTATAGCGTAAGTGTACTATTTCAATATTACACATTACACGGGCAGAAATAGTAACTACAACTTCTGATAGAATAGATTTTTTACTTTGTATTCTAAAACAAGCAACACTTAACTAACGTGTAACAATGTTATTTATTCGTTTCACTGCTTTCTTTACAATACTAGTAATGATCTAATACACAATATTAACACGTTGACTGCTACGATGGTTACTAGTGACCATCTCTGTGAATATTTTAAAATAATTAAAACGGGACGAACATCAATAACAAGAAATTGAAAGTAATATAACAATATCATGAAACGAAAAATAATACGCTTTCGTTGTAATATATCTTACAGAAATTGAGAGACAAAACGTGCAAGTTTCCCATGGCCGCATCAACGTGTTAATATAGCAAAGTTTGTTGGAATATCTTTCTGGAATGTAAGATAAAAAAAAAAAAGAAATCTATCCGATCGGAAAACTTTGTACGTCACTAGTAGACGTAACTTGAAAATAGAAGGTGTATTTATAAAACGAGAGACAAAATCACGTTAAATGATTGCCTCACGAGATTGAAATTCACCATAGAATGAAAAAAAAAAAAAAAAAAATCTATACGACCGCGTGGATGGATATGGTATACGAGTACACGTAAGATCAGCGCGAACCTCTCGATAACTGTGCCTAATTTTAGAATCGGTTCTCCTCCTGTCTACCGCGAGGCATTCGTTTATTGATAGCGGATAGGGGATCACTGGCGAGGCACCGCGTCGAATTGATCTCCGTGGCGGTAAAAAAAAAAAAGAAAAAAAAAAAAATGTTTACTATTTCCGCTCCGTTCCTGTTAATCGGATAAATTTCATTAAATTGCGGCGCACCAACGAGAGGAACGTTATAAAAATCGTATCGACGACACGACTCCTCCGTACGTGTAGGGAAAATCGATTTGCTCAATCGGCAGCCCACAAAGCAGTGATAATAATAAAACGGCTTTTAATATCTTGGCAATTTTCTAAAACCGTTCGCGTCTTTTCACATGCCGCTGAGCTCGAGATATCCTCGTGAACGCACGGCTCGTAAGCAAGTAATAACGCACACGCGCGTGCAATGGCAGCAACGTTTAAGTGCAATGCGAGATAACCTATAGAGGGCTCGCGACGAATCTTGGAACAATTTCTCCGCCCTCTTCACACGCATTCGTGACGCCGTAGCTTTGATCGTTTCGGAACGCGATTAAAGGACGCAAAGAAGTAAAAGCGCACGACTCTTGAAAACCTCCGGTATAGACGCACGTACGATATGTATACACGTTGAGCCGGGTAGAAATGCTCGAGACTATGCATCGTGTAGCGAGTACGGTCGAGAGCTGTCAAGTGCACGCCGGTTGGACTGGGTCAACTACATTCGTGTGTGCTCTCTCCGATCGGTGGTCGGATCATCTTAGGCCCGAGGAGAAACGTCGGTCCAGTCGAAGAGAGAAGATCGCATGACATTTTGCGAGGAGACGCGCGAACGTATATCATCGAGACGATGAAAAGAAAAAGACGGCACACCCGATATTTCGATCGCGACGGTACGGCAGCCACGGGTCGAAACAAGACAGAGAGAACAGACCGGAACGGAACGGAACGGTACTGCACGGCACGGCACGGCACGGCGCAGTTATCGTGCAAAAGAGAACATAACGAACACACCGAGAGCACCGAGAGAATGCCGAGTAACGGGCTGGAGATATAACAAGGATTATTTCCGTTAAGGACAATCACAAGGATTATTTCCGAGAGGAGAAAAGAAAAAAAAAAAAAAAAGAGTATCGTGGACAAACGATATTTGGGACTTACCCAAAAGTAGCAGCTTAAGTTCCCGCCTGGCATCTCGTTTATCCTTTCGGAGTTGCCGCTCGATCTCCTGATTGATTCGTTTCTGCTCCCTCGCCTCTTCCGACAGGCAGCACGCCATAGCTCAGGACGGCAGGATCCTCGACGGATGGAGGAGGAAAAGAGGAGAAAAATGAGGAGGAAGAGGACGAGGAGAAGGAGGAAAAGGAGGAGGGGGGAAGAGGAGGAGGAGGGAGGGAGGAAGGGAGAGAGGGAACAAGCGATTTGCGGTGGTGGCGAGCGATTGCCGAGTGGCCGAGGTTCGTCGTAGACAGCAGCGGGCTCGACGGCACGGTATCGTCGTCGGGCCGATATTACCTTGCCACCGCGAACGAGCGACGACGTCTCGTCGCCGTCCTCGTGGTTCCCTCTTCTCTTCTTTATTCCCTCTCGTCCTGACACTGAGCCGATGAAACTTCTTTCCCCAATGATCGTCCGCACCACCACCAGTACTACCGCCACTAGCACGATTCACCACCACTTTTTTTTCTGTTCGCGGCGACGGCGATGACGACAACGTACGAGACGGCGACAAGCGGCAAATAGAACGTAAACGTGGACTCGACGAACGCGCGTCTCCGGAATCCCCGTAACTATATCAACGATGTCGGCACACGCGGCGACGGAGCAGTCCTGGTAGGGCTCGACGACGCCAGCGACACATCAACACATGTACGCACACGCACGAACCTCGGCCGGTAGCTTCTCTCTTCTGTGCTTTTCCTCCGCTCGTTTCCCTTTTCGAATCGTCTCTCTTCTCCACCGATACCAACCGGCAGAGAGAAAGAGCAACGTTTCTTTGCCCGTTTCCCTGTACTTCACCTCTTCTTCCTCTTACTTCTTTCTCGTCCCGGACGTGTTTCCTGGACAGGCGCGCGCTCCTGGTTCTCCGATCTTTCTACTCGATCTTTATTCTCCTTTATTCACGCACGCACACGTTCTGCCAGCGACGAAACGTGAAACGCACTCGCGAGAGACGTCGAGGAAGCGGGGGAGACACGCGCGCACACGTTCTCAGCTTTCGGAGTCGCGGCGCGATTTCGACGAGAGATTCTGGTGATACGAGAGCGAGGCCCGTTGGATCGAGATCTAGAGAGTCCCGACTGTACTTTGTCGAATCTCGACCGTCGGTCCCTGGGTCCCCCGCTGAACCCGCGTACTACTCGCGAGAGAGCTCTCGTACGGCTCGTTCACTCGTTCACTCGGTCCCCGGCGCGGTTGGGTGTGGTAACCCACCGGCGCTCTATCTCCTTCTCTCTCGGCCGCTCTCTGTCTCTCCCTTACACACTCTTTCTCTTTCTCTCTCTTTCACATATATATATACACACACACAACACACACACACACACACACCCCCTCTCTGTTTCGTTTTCCTATCCTATCACTCTCTCTCTCTCTTTCTTCGATTCACGCTCTTTCTTTCTCGCTCTCTCTCTTTCTTTTTCTATCTCTCTCTCTCTCTCTCTTTAGGGTACTCTTTCTGTACCGCACACGCGACGAGATGGATTCACACTGAATATGCACCGTGTGCGCACACACGCAGCCTATACGCGAACGTATGCCAAACGACCGAACGCGATTACGAGAGGTAACGTAGACGGAAACAACGAACCGAGGACGACAGGATAGAAGACGATGACGAGGTCGTCTGCTGTTATTGCCGCTGCTGCACGAGCGCCCACACCTCGAGCGGAGCAACTCCTCCTGCGATTCGCGCCGCGCCCGCTCGGTACGCAGCCTTTTATCAACCCTCGGTCGCTCGAGAATCCTGTTAGACCAAACCAGATTGGCGAAGCCCCGGCACGGTAGGTCGTCGTATAGTGGTCTGTAGGCGCGGGGGCGCGCACGTGTCCGCTAACGAGATTAAAATCGGCGAGAAGGAGGAGGTGCGGCCGCCATCCGCCAGGGAGGAGGCACGGAGAATGTAACAGCGCCGCGGCGTTTCGGATATAGGTTATACTCGTCTCTGTACAACCGACCGATTCTGACGGTTCGCAGCGCGACACGACGACCACCGTCACTCCTCGCACCGAGAGATCACGCGCGCACTCTCGCACTCTCTCTCTTTGTCTTCCTCCCTCCCTATCGCTCTCTGCTCGTCTCTTTTCCTTCTCTATTCTATTCGCCGGGTCACTCCCGAATATCCTGCCGCCTTCTCGTATTTCTTTCTTTCTATCTCCCGCTGTGTATTTAGCCGCTGTTCTTATTCAAAACGAACCTCGCGATTTTCCATTGATTCCTCCCCGTCATCGAAAAGTATACTACATGTGTGTACACTTTCTTGAAAGTGCGTCAGAGTATCTCGTGTGAATGCACTTTGTACGGCAATAGAGACGGTACGTGTCTATTTGCCAACTACTGAAAATGCACCGCTTTCAAATTATCGCGGGACCGATCGTCGATTGAACGTTTGCCTGATAGCTGCGTTATTTCGATCTGGAAGTAATTTCCAGATTATTTGGAAATTTTCGTCGATAATTTTATGATAACATAAGACACGAGTTTATAGACGTTAATTTCGATAATGTGTGTAGATCAGTACTTTTTTACGCACACGTTAAGACGTATATTAAACATATTTTAAACGTATTCCAAACGTATTCTAAACGTATGCCAAATATATTTCTATTACAAACGCATTATACTTTATCTATGTATTCGATGAACGTAACGTATTGGCAATAATAAATTTAATAGTTATTAAAATTACTTGAAAAATACTTGAAAAATTTGAACAATTATTCACGTTCCCTCCGTTCGTATACGAGTCGTGTATAAAGTCAGTTTCAAAGTAATAAATTAATTTGTA
This sequence comes from Frieseomelitta varia, assembly GCF_011392965.1. Lineage (NCBI taxonomy): Eukaryota > Metazoa > Arthropoda > Insecta > Hymenoptera > Apidae > Frieseomelitta > Frieseomelitta varia. The sequence goes on from NW_025110086.1 coordinate 81,146, forward strand.
GTAAAATTATGTAAGATTCGATCTTTTCAATATAATTATGTACTTTAAGATTTTTATTCAAATAACTTTAAATTTTGTACGTTAGATGGCGCATAAGATGTGGCTTGGTTCGAAATTCAAATTTGATGTTATTGTTTCATTCTAATGAATTATATAATTATTATTCTGGTTTCATTTTTATCTGAAATATTATGAATTAAGAATATTTATTTTTATGATTTCTACCTGATTGATAATCATTTGAATAAAATAATAATTAATTACTTATTATTTATTAAATTAATAATTAATATTTAAATTAAACATTAGTATATAAATTTTTCGCATTAAATGCGGACAGATTCAAAATTTAAATAAATGAAAAATAAAACACACATATATATGTATAAATAATGTAACAAAATTTAGTGTGTAAAGTGTATTTCTATAATTCAAATTTCAATGGCATGGTCAAACCTTGGCATCGTTTAATAATAGGATTAGTGTCATGATATAAGGTTTCATGAAATGTCTAATTTCTGTATATCGTGTATATATTTCTCAGATTGAAAACCAAAAGCAATAGCCAGAGCACAAATACTATTTATTTTTTTATTTATTTATCATCCACACGGTTTATTTTACACTTTTGGCACAATTTAGATTTGGATGAATCTTCAAGTTGGGAAATTGTCACTATTAAACGTGTAAAATTATGATGAAGGTAAATGTTGTATCATACTTTTATTTTATTATATTTTTATTACCTGCATTCAAACCCTTTGTGTAAAGCCTTTCTCCAATTAATTTAAATAATGCTACAATTTCATTATCATCAGTTGTATTGTTGCAAACAGTTTTAATTTTTTCAAAACCTTCACATAAGGCCATTAAGCGTCTGCAATATTGTTCACAATTTATGCAATTTTTAATAAATATTATTGTAGATAAATTATTTATTCTTGTTTATGCCGTACGTGCTTATAACTTTTGGTAGTTCCAAGTCTAATATACATCTACTTTGTTGATAGTTATTTAGAATAATATCGTATTGTTGATGTAGTTTTTGTATTTGTGATACAGACAATGTAAAATTATCAAGGAAGTTTTTGAAGTTTTTTGTTGCTGTATGAAAGTCTTTTTTCCGCATACAGTGATTATTCATTAATTCATTAAAACGTCTTGAGAGAACTATGTGTTTTGAACAATGTTCTATCAAATTTTGTAAGATTATTAATTTATTCTCCTTCTGTTCTTCCAACTATCACACCCCATGTTGATAATTGATATGTAGAAATCGTGTAAATAATTAATAATAAATTAATATATAGAAATATAACACACAACACACGATTAATTGTAAAATAAAATAAAAACTATTCTTTAAATTCTGTTAGAGATAATAATATAGAAACTATAGTTTAATAACTTTTAATCTTTTATAATATATATATTGTGATAATTGAAAGAATTGTGATACCTGTTGCAGATGCATTGATAAGTGCGTAGTATTAGATTCAGAATTTATAGAGTAAGATTGAGGAAATACAAGTAGATGACTAATATTAAGCACTCTGCATGCAGCTAATTGAGATACTTGCAAAGATTGTCCATATTGAACAAGAGCTTCAAGGGCACTAGTACTTAAATTTAAATGCTGTATCAAAGCTGTTTGTTTATCTTCAGCCAAAGCCTCTTCTATTTGAATTTTGGTTAAATGTAATTCTAACTTTTCTCGTGCTTTTTCAAATTCTTGACATTTTAAACAATTCGATTTCTATAAATAACAGATATTAATATGTCATAAATTTTTTTTATCTTAAAGAATAAATATATTAAAACATTGCCTTAAGATTTTGTGATTCAAAAGAACTTAAATGCTTCATTTTTTCATCATATTCTCTGCCATACAAACAGTAATTTGATAAAGTTCTTTTAAAAGGTGTACACTGATGTGTTAATGATAATATTGGTAATGACAATCGCGATGGATATAGAGGTTCTTCTTCTTCCGACGTTTGTATGCAGTAGAGAAAAGGTTTATGTAAATTAGAATCACTCCATCGTTTATATTTCTGTTCATGAAATTGTGACATTTTCTGTCTTTAAATAAATTTCTGTTCTGGGTACATTCTTGATTTTAATTTCTGTAATTCAAATGCAATAATTTACGTACATCATGGAATCACTTATGAAAAAAAATATATATATAAATTTATTAATATACACATGGTCTTACAACTGAAATTTTTCTTAATGGGATTTCTTCACTCTTATTATTTCACGGGAAATAATTTTAATGGATTGATATAAGGAAAGTATGTCTTAAGGTTGAGCATTAAACAGAACACATATTTGAATTGTAAACACTTATGTTACAAACCATTAATTATTTATTATAATCGTCTTCAATTGAAAAGGACAATTAAAGCGATAAATGTATATACGTATTATAGCTTATATTAAGGTTATAAAGATATGACTAATTGTTTCGATAAAATAAACAACAAGACATAAAAATGACAAATGATATAACAATTGATTGCTCCACTGCTACACTAAATTTTAAACCTCAGTATTATTACTTAGGTGCATTCAAAATTGTAATCAATGTTAATAATTGTTGGTTCTATGTTACATTAATAAATAAACGTAACATAAAGAAGATAAGTAGACATAATTATTATTTTTCAAATACATTTTATTATGTAACGAGATTTCGAAATTATTCATCATAATAACACTATTAAAAATACATATAGTATACCTTATAGAAATATATTGAAATGGCACATTAGAAAGTGCACTTAATTTATGATATGACATTTCAAATGTAATTTATGTATAATATATATTATATCTAATATTAGCAAGTTTGTAATGTATATTGCTTTTATCCAAAGTCAGAAGAACAGTATATTTATCCCTTATCTTCTTTAAGTTAATTAAATGCATTTGTTTAATTTGTCACTGAATTGAATAATTTATCATATTAGTAATATTAATAGATCTATTGCCAAACGATTAGCACTATCAATATTATTGCTGAAACGTACATAGGTAACTTCAAATATATTTTATAAAGTTTCGCGTTTTTCATATTTGTGACCGTTCTAAGTAATATCAAAATTTGAGTTCACTTGTAATCTAATAATCGCATATATAACATCACATTTTTGAAATACAGAATACTGTATTATTTTGGCACATTTATAGTATATATTAAAGATATTTTTTTTTCCAATTATTGCAAAGTATACTTAGAAAAAAACAAAATAGAATAATTTAAATTTGGTACAAATATTTTTCCTACTTCACTTTTAGATTATATATATTACATTTGATATAACAAAATTATATATTTAAATTTTATATTATTCAATGAAACAAAGTTTTTTACTAAATATTTATTTATTTGTGATTGGAATGTACTTGTGTACTTGTTCAAATTATGTCATAAATTTAATAATATCGAAATGAAGCATGATGTGTCATATAATGTTGTAATTGTATATCTTTTTTTATATTTAATTTATCATATTCTTAATATAAAATTCATGTGAAATAGAATTCCTATGTGAATTACTAGATTCTAATTATACTTAAAAACAGAGTATATTGATGCTACTGTTTTTGTTATTATTATTATTATTATTTAAATACTTTTGTTTTTCAATTACTTTTTCTGTTGGTCCTCTTCATAGAATATAAATATATGTCCGTCCACTATCATTATGATTATCATAACTATGTAATTGTAACATATGCTCAACATGTTTTCCTAATATGCACCTACGATATTTGACACATTAATATATTTGTCTACAGTTTTAATCTGTATATGGGGTTAATAATTAGTGTGACAATGGATCAATCGGTCAACCATAAAACTTTTCATTTATAAACAATCCAACTTTCTGTACGTCTCAGATCAATACCATAAAATAAAAGGACACACAACTTAATGGAAGCTGAAATCAGTAGTCTTGCACTACTTTATAATCATCTGTTATCGTAACCTTATTTGTTACACGAAGGTTGATGTAAAATTTTCTTAATAAATCTATTTAACGAATATTATTTAGCGCTACAAATTCATTTCCTTGGACCACTGGCTCATACTAGTTCTATTTTTGCTACAGTGGATGTAAAGGCAGTAATAGTAATTTAATTAATGACCGACATTAGATTTTATATATATATCAGAAAAATACTTATTAGTCACTGAAGAAAAATATATTATATAATAAAAAATATAAATAAATTTCTGAAAACAAATCTCCAAATATGTATTATTGGTAGAACTTATAATACTCTTTTCAATAGAATTATATAGAAAATTTTGTTACTCTAATATTCTAATACTTTAAATATAATAACATTTTGCTTTTATATATCGATATATTAAAATAATGATTAGCTATATTATTTTGTTATATGCTATTGAATTGCGTTGAAAGTTTGGCATGTTATCTATTTTAATATCCTTATTCGAGACAAATTTTAATTCTTTTTTTCATAAAGTAAATAAAATCTTAACAAAAGAATGCAAACAATTGGATTTTTAAGGTTTGATATTTCCCTGCCAAAAGGGCATTACAGAGCTGTCTTAAACATTACATTAGTTCTTACTGATAATTTCAGTGGCCACAGTTATTCCATAAAATATTCTTAAAATGTATAATTCTATGTACAATTTCATAAAATAATATTAATTTAATATATAAGTTTTATATTATAGTACTGTATGATGTATTACAATATATTATTTAATTATTTAAATATTTCATTTGATTATTAATGATGTGTATTCGTACATTAGACATGGGAATATAACCCCATATTGCAAACAATGAATGTTGGCACAGACAGTGGCTGGGTTAAGGCACTTTGGGGTGCTTAATTTTCCACAGTACCCTCCAGCATATCTATCTCATCACACCCCTTTCCCCTTCCCATTGCCCCTCATTGTATATTTATTATTTATCTCTTTTATACGTATAATACCTCAGATGACTGTGTGACTCTCACTTTTTAGTATTGTAACTATTCTTAAAATAGAATACGCCGTTTCAGTGAGCATTGGAGTGTAATAGACGAATTTAGTAAAGCTTTCACAGTGGTTTTGTGAAATTTGCTGGGAACATACCCTTTTCATTTGTACCTTCCTTGATGCCCATTAACCAACCTTGTTCCTAGAGTAATAAAGTATTTCGTTACATTTATCATCATTATTATTATTATAATTTTATCATCATCATCATTATTATTATTATTAATATGAGAAAGAAAATTATGTTGTTTCAGATTTGCAAGTGTGAAAATATCAAATGAGAATACAAACCTGCTCTTCTGGATCATCATACTCTACCACACGAATAATATCACCAACATCAAATGACAATTCGTCCACGTCCTCGCGTCTATACTTGTAAGTAGCCTTGACTCTGTATAAAACTCCAGGTGGCAAGTTGTCGGTCGTTGCCCCTAGAGAGAAATTGGTACCATTTTCATATTCCACGTCTAAAATAATTGAATCCGCCTCATTAGTCATGGACCTGTGATATAGTTCTATTTAAACTCTAACTTTTATTGATTATATGCAAACCCAAATTCAATTACTAAAATCTCTAATTGAGAAATTTCGATACGTAACAAGAGCAAAATTAAATAAATTTTATTTCATTGTTTCAACAAGACCATGCACAAATGGGCAGGCAGCATACTCCTATCAACACAGCAATTTTACATATATATTTGTTACATATTACATATTTTGAGACATAATTTGAAAAATTGTTTTATCTTTGGCCTTGAGTGGTTCTTAATTCTTATCATCTCAAGGTACAAAAACTAATAATATATATGCGTGCTCATACAAGTACATAGATAGTAATATAAAAGCTACAAAATACTTACTAAATGCAATGAATCATTTAAACTATAGCAGATGAAATTCATTCAATGATCTGTATTATCGCCCAATATTTCATCATATAGATATTTAGATAATAAATATAACTTTTAACCGAACATACATAAAACACTCCCCAAATTGTACTGTAGACAATGTACTGTAGATTTAGACAAGATTATTATACTAATCTTTAGTAACGTATTAAACAAATATTGTGTAATTACTTTTATACAAAAATTCTTATTTGGCAAATCATTTTGACAAAAAGTTTCGATCGCTGGTACATGAATGTTCATCTTTAGAGACGTAACCGATGACATTTACTCCCACGTCGCATACTTACCAACGGGAATATCGTACAGCTCTTCCACACGCTTAGACGCCGCAACCGTGTTTTGCGGAGATGCATCCTGATTATTGAGAGAATTATCATTGCTGTTAGCATTGCTGTTAGCATTGCCATTTAATTGAGTAGTCGGTGATGTGTTTCTTGCTGCTGGAGCAGACTCATCCACGGCTGTAACATGCAATAAAGCTCACTCAAAACTAAACATTGAGCCACATAATTATGTCTGCGGGAACGTCTTTATGTGGCATAACTACGTTACACTCATGCACAAGATATTAGTACGCAAACGAATCAAACGCACAAAAGACGCGCGTGGACACTTATATGCATATTTACCTGGTGAAATGTTATTCTGAGCTGGCTGTGTATTGATTATTAAACTAAAACAAGTAAAATTTGTTTCATTTAGTATATTTATATGTGAATAACTTTCATTGCTCTAAATTGTTCACTTACGCAGAGTTGGCATTTGGTGATTTTGGAGACTGTGGTTCTGTATTTTTCTTCAGTGTATATGATCCTCTCTGACTTTCGTTGGCCAACTTATCGACGATTGCTTCTAACTCAGAATACACCTAGAATACAAGTGTATGATATTTAACATCACACTTAAATAGAGATATCAAAAATTTATATATTCATGTATTTATTATTTTATGTTATGAATATATATAATTAATTTTACATATTATTTAATAATAATTATTGTATATTATATATTATACGTTATACACTTATATAAATACTATGTGTGTATATATAATAATATAACAAAAGAATTTCAAATTTTAGTGATATGAAGATCTGTGTGTAGTTATTCATAAAAGGATCTTGTTAAATTTCAAGACTATAGTATTTAATTAACAAATAAGAATACCTAATTACCAAGGAAAGATTATCTTATTTTCAACTAAATAAATATACACAGATCTTTCCCTGCATAAAGCTTAAATCAAATCCGAGCTAATAAAATGAATAAATATAAATTAATTATGAAATTGATAAAAATAAAATACGATTTACATTATCAAAAATTTATTACGATCATCACTATACCTTAGCACTTTCAGTATGGAACACTTGTTCAGCAGCGAATAGCGTTTGCAAATTGGTAACAAGGAAAAGAACACGGGAATCGTACAAGGCAGGTAGCTCATCGTGAAGTTCGGAATTAAGCTGTTCGTATGTACGTTTAGCTTCCTCCAGTAGCTCTTTTCCTCGAGACACTTTAAGCTCGTCCCGTTTTCTCGGATTACACTGTAGCGATTGGAAATTGTGTCTCTGACTATCGTAATCCACTAGTTTCCGTCCACGTTTGTCAATTTTTTTCTGCAACAAATGCCATAATAGCTCCAATGCTTATTATGTAATTTACACGACTATTTTCCGTCCACGATTACTGCACGATAAAAATTCCGCACAAATGAATTAAAATGAATTTCATGTTAATTTACATTCCACTTTAATCTCAATTGTACGTGATAATGAAATTGCAATTAGAGAAATAAAAACTATATTAATGATTTTTAGAATATATGATACAAATTGTTGAAATTACAGTTGGAGAAATCAACGTTACCGATAACACAGTATTTTTGCAACGATTTATTTATTTTTAAATGAGCATTTAAATTCGTTTATAGTATCATATGAGACGTACCCTCATCTCTGGAAATTGGCTCTGATATGTGTTGAGAGGCACGAGAACTTGATCGGCAAGCTTATGAGTGAAATCTTGCCACAGCATGTCTAAATTTTGAGCCTGCACGTACAAAAGATCATGGCCAGTCCATTGACTTTCGTAGATCTCATTCAGTGAATCCATGAGTGTTTTCGACGCTGCTTGCACCGCTGTAAATATATACAAACATTGTATTACATTATGTAATGATATGTTGCACACACATAGTGATTTTTTTCTTTTAACATATTTTGGAAAAACTGTTCCGAGTAGACGAAAACATTTACTATAGCCATTTATATATAGTAGAATTAACAGCAATCGGACTCGCATCGAAAACAGATGAGATTTTTCTTAAATAAATACGAAACTTTTTAATAGCATCCACAGCTTACTAAAATATATCTAATTTCTAAACTATCGATACGATTTTTCAAAAATACACTTTGAATTACAGAACAAAATTTATACAATTTTATCATTAACATTCAGAGGATCGACAAAGTGCCACTGTGACAGATCTATACAAATCTCTATGTTCTACACAATATATGTGAATCATGTGTATGCAGAAATTTTTTGAAAAAGAAAACCATCATCTTTATGAAGATACTCTAAAGACACAACTGAATATTGTTCTTTCTAATTGTAAGATCAATCCGACAATTTCTCAAGCAACTAGCATTTCCAGATGTTCGATCGATAAAAAGCGTACAGAATACGGATTTTTTAGTAAATGAGTACGTAACAAGCCATGCAATGTCGGAAGTTTGTAATTAAATAGCTAAGCGTGACTGAGACGAATATCAAAACGCATGGTTGAAAGCTCCTTTATACTGATTTCTTTACACTTTTCCAGGAGATAGGCTTGTTTTTGTCGATGAATGTGCAATTGAAGATAATTACTGTATTAACCTACTTTCAGTCACATTCAGTTACACTGAGATACGACAATCATATGGTAAGTAGACAGTGATGAATTCAAATCTGTAAGTAGGGAGGATATTGGCTATTGATAGCAAAATTTTACGTACATGTCAACAATTTTTCATTTAGTTAATCAATTGCTTTGAAATACGTGGCCAATCGAATCCAGTAATAATGATTAATAATTTTATAAATCAGAAAACAGGGGAGAAATGATTACGTTACAAACTACTGTTAATCACTTAGAATTTATAATTCATTGTGTTATTTTACTCTGATAAATATATAAATAAGTACAAATATCGAACACAGTATAAATAAATGCGATAAAAATATAAATTGCGATAATGTCATGGAAGCGATGCCATTTATTTTTTTCTTTTTTTTTAAGAATTTCAGTAGTATACGTGTAATCATGTATTGAAGAAAACTAAAAAAACGTGACTGGTTATACGTATTTTTATTAGAATTATTAATTTCCTTGAAATCAATTTTTAAAATAAAATTTGCCTTTGTTTTCTTTTAATTTATTTATACATGTAAAAACGTAATCATGAATAACTTTTATCATTTGTAATCATCGATCAGGAATTTTAATAATAATTAATTTAATAATACTTATTCATCTATTAATTTATGTTCCATTAGGGCAAATAATATTTTATATATATAATGAAATGTATGTTTATTATTACATATTATACATTACATTATATATACTATACTATATATTCATAGACATAATGATAAATAAATTTTGTATTATAAAAATTATATATCTGTGAGGATGTTATATAAATTAATTTCTTTATTTATCGATATAGCGATATAGATAACGATTTTTCCATATCGTCGTGTTCGCGAAGATTAAGATTGACCAGATCGAATTAATTATTAACGAATGATTAATTATTAATCCTATAGTCAGAGAAATCTTTGGTTAGCAAATGACCTCAATCATTAACAAATTACTAATTATTTAATTATATTTTTTCGACTAACGAATACAACAAGCAATCAAACATTTAACAAAAATCATCAATCATTGATTGCATTTTTAATTATTTGTGATATTTGTAATATTTCTCTTATGTTCTAAAATACCTTCGTTTATAATAGATATGTTCTTGTGAGCTAATAACAATTCGTCCAACTACGATTGTCAAAAGATTGGATAATTTGCAGACTTTCATCAAAATTCTTCACTGTACGACGAATACGATTTGTTCAAATCACGCAACGTAGGTTGTGTATCTGGTGTTTACCACGCGTAAATTATTAAAAAGGTCACTTGCAAAACACGTTTCATTACATTTTTAATCGTGTATGAATGTGTCTTGGAACGTAAGAAAATTATAATACATTTTACCATCGAGAGTTCGTAATTTTATTAGGCAGTTGGAGGATCGAAGCTATGTGATATACATATATATATATTGTACGATTTTCAATACGCAAGTACGCATAATTATTCATATATGTAATAATAAATAATTAATTATATATTAATTGTATTATAATTATACTATAAATATATATATATATATATACTAATATATTATAATTATACTATAAATATATTATAATTATACTGTAAATATATATATATTAATTATATTATAATTATACTATAAATATATATACTAATATATTATAATTATACTATAAATATATATATACTAATATATTATAATTATACTATAAATATATATATATACTAATATATTATAATTATACTATAAATATATATATATTAATTATATTATAATTATACTATAAATATATATACTAATATATTATAATTATACTATAATTATTCATATATGTAATAATAAATAATGAAAAAAATGATCGATATGATTTATTATATACATATATATACAATATTTATTTATATTAAAATTTTTTTTTTATATATGCATAAAACATTTAACGATTAATTATTGATAACATTCAAATGATCGAAAAATCTTTACATATCGTAACTCGTCCTGGACAACAGGTCAATTCGTCTGACCTTGTTGATCGTAATCTTCGATCGTTAATCGGTATACAACGGATTAACATTAATCTAGCCAACTCTGTTTCTCGAGAAACGAAGGAACAGTGTCTTTCGTCGGCGGTGTGGCGCACGATGTGTGCGATTTGTCGCGAAAATGGGAAACTCGCGGACGCGTGTATCTATCGACAGGTTTTGCGGGCAAAGCGCATGCGGGTTTCACGTGTACGCGAATACTGTTACATCGCGGTGGCGGCTGATAAAAAGGAAAGGTAAAAGGCATCGGCGTAGAAACGGATTTCTGCGGAAAATTACGAAAGAGGCACGTTCCTTTTTCGAGCGGCCGTCGTCGTCGTCGATTCCTACGTAAAACAGCGACCTGCTTTTGATGACAAAATCGCGCATTCGTGGAATTTCTTTTTCGTTTACTGTTGCAATTAGCACTTAGCGCAACGTTGTTTACAATCGATGTACGTAACGTACGTTTTGTTTGAAATTTATCTGTCGAATAGTTCAAGTAAAAAAAAAAAACAAGGGATTGAAGCGAGGAGCAGGTTTTCTTTGGCAAAGGAACAATGTTCCGCTGAGTTTAACTGAATTATGCAATCTTTTTGCAAATTTTTGAACGAAATCCGACAAACACGGCGTATAATTTTAATTAATTTCAGAGGCGGAGTGAAATGTTATCGTTGGAAAAATCATCTAAGGTATAATTGAATTTCGTACATTACTAAATGCAATTGCAAAGTGAAACGCCCTAAATGCGCCAACTCAATTGCGCCGTGTGACAATAATAAATCTAATAATAGGCAAACTCAATTATCCCGATATAATGATAGGTTTAATGTATCTCTCAAATTAGCACAGAGTATGTAATTTTCAAACTTCAAACGTTGCGAGCAATGATGCTGTACCAACAGCTTATCGATTAATTTAATAATACATTTGTTTATAGATTTAATTTTAGTCGAGACACTGTTGATGCGATCACAATTATGCTGTACACGAACAGCATATCAAATGATATCATCAAAGAAAGGAAATGTAGAAAATTCTAAAACATAGTTCTGAAATTGTACATTATGTGTCTATGTTATAAAATTAGAAAAATTGTACCGCGAGATAATAAGAATGAAGAAGAACTTTCAGGAACTGTTAGAAAATTCTATTGTAAAATAATAAGAATAAAAAAAAATTTCCAGAAATAGACTGTTGAAAAGACTACGCCACTGACGTAGAAAAACAAGAGGTTCAAAGTGCTTGATGCTGTATACTCGTCGTTCGGTCATGATATGAAACCTCTTTTTGCTCACTGCGATTTACTTGGATTCAACTGCATGTAAATTAACTCTAACGTAGGTAATGAATTCTGAAATAGAACTGGTTATCGAAGACTGAGCGCATGCGACTATAGATACCTGTATCTATTTGAAAATTTTAATATTCATTAAAATATATTTTTTATACATTTCTATATAAATTAATTATGGTGGAACTGTGGAATGTACGACGAAATATTGTTGTGACATTCAAAGAACCTATGTATAGGATTGCGAGGTAAAAATATATCTGAAAAATAATTTCGTGCATAGACGGCAATTGGAAAAACGTTCCGACGTTATAAGAACGTGCAACCAAAAAATAGAGTGGATTCCCAGTTGAAAATTTCATCGTGACCTCCTCCTCCCGAGCTTTCCACAAATAATCTTTGAACGTGTTGAACTCGCGATGACGCGAGATTGAATAAATGTCAGCATGTCTTTCCTGTTCGATATCCTATTAATTTTCATTTCTGACGTATTTCCCCCCGAATCTTGCTGGATGTTTTCTCAAACGTTCAGGCATTTTTTAAATCGGTCGCGTCGTATCCATACATATATACACACGATGAAATTTAAGAAATAATATATTCCTCGAAAAACTATTGTTTATTTCGGAGATAAATTGGAAGTAAAATTTATTTATTATATTATTTATTATATTATTTTATTATTCGATGTTATTCCTTATTTATTATATTTCGATATTATTCCTTATTTCGGAATTATTATTCCTTATTATATTATATATTATATTTCGATATTATTCCTTATTTCGGAGATAAATTGGAAGTAAAATTTTTATTATATTATTTATTATATTATTTTATTATTCCATATTATTCCTTATTTATTATATTATTTATTATATTTCGATATTATTCCTTATTTCGGAGATAAATTGGAAGTAAAATTTATTTATTATATTTCGATATTATTCCTTATTTCGGAATTATTATTCCTTATTATATTATATATTATATTTCGATATTATTTCTTATTTCGGAGATAAATTGGAAGTAAAAAAATATGCCTGAATATTTTTGGAATCCATTTTTATGAAGGTGACCATCTTGCGCCATGCACGTCGAGGATCTTTCGTCCCAAATATTGCAATCTTTTCGTCAGTTTTTTGCATATTTAAACGTAACCGAGGCAAAACAAACGATAAGTTCATTACTTCTTAATCATTTCTATCCAGTGGCATCACACCGACGAGTTCAATAGAAGAAGAGAGCGACGGATTGTTGTATACGGTTCGGTCACTCGTTATGGTCCGCGCAACCAGTTGCCCAGCGCAGGGGGTTAACATTGAAACGAAAGATCCTCATCGTATCGGCAGGTAAGAGCTCACCTGTTATAGCTCTCACTCTAAGCATCTGTTCGGATATTGTACTATCATACATCGCATCATGCAACGCCAAATGTATACGTTTGTTACGATCGTCAGCAAAAATTACAGAAAAAGGAAGTCCGAGCTGTTGGCTAGATTTAAGGACGACGTCCCCTTAAAAGGGGACAGTCAAGTGCAAAGAGTTGAAGAAGAATCTTAGATATTCCTTGCTACTTGTTTCTCTTTGTACTTGTCCGTTCAACGAAAATTAACTCCGCTTCTTGAAACGGAAAAGTGCAAGACCGAGAGTTCAGTTTTGGGTCTCGAAAACTTCACCCGGAAAGCTCGAGAAAACTGGAGAATTAAAAAAAAAAAAAAAAAATCAAAATCCACAGAAAATCCGAAGCCACGGATGAAACAGCAGTTTTTCGCCGTTGTCTCTCGACGATTGACGTTTCAACGAGTGTTGCGTAGGGCCTGCGCAGAAACGACGGTCGTTATTCAACGTCTACGTTATTCATCCAGCCCCCTCATTCACTCGCGAAAGCGTACGCATCTCGACGAAACGGCGTACTCGAAACGGTTTCTCACCACCAGCGGCGATAGTAGTGCAACACAGTTGTAAATTTACTTTCTCGAGGCTGTGTGACTGCGAGAGATCACGTTAGATGGGAGTTTCTCAACCATTTTTATTCCCCTTGCTCCATGGTTCAATGTTTTTAATCTTCTGCACTTCTTCTGTATAAAATTCTCTTTACGTGCGTTCGATTAGAACGCGTTCAAACATGGCATACACGATTCAGACAGCGATATTATCGAATGAACACGACGTGCATAATTCAGATAGTGGTAGATTATTATCGAATGCCAACCTTACGATTCTATCATTATTCCGAGATCAGTCGTCGTGTGCGGTCACGCTGGAGCCGCGGAACCGTAATTCAAGCTCAAAGGACTTACAGCGGCAATTTCACCCGGAGGAAAAGGACGTCGCGCCGATTTAGCCTGGGTAATGTATTACGGTTACCAGTATGCGGAAGCATAATCTGGCAGAGTTCGACGCTTCTACAGGCAGAGAAATAGCGGAGTGATCGTTTCGTCAATTTCGAGTTACGATTTTTAAATAAACTTTTCCTGACTAAATCTAAGTGACCCTTTATAACTATAATACTATAACTATAATATTATTACTATATATATTATAATATATATAACTATAATATTATTACTATATAATATTATACTACAAATAATATTTTTATAATATTAATATTATACTATTACTATATAATATTATACTATAATATTATTGATATAACGTATATTATAAAATTGCTATCATTTTATATATAAAATTATTATAAAATATAATAATTTTATATTATATTATAATATAACGTATATTATAAAATTGCTATCATTTTATATATAAAATTATTATACTTATTATAATATAAAATTATAACGTATATTATAAAATTGCTATCATTTTATATATAAAATTATTATAAAGTTTCCATAACAAACTGTGTCTTACCTCTTTGAGCCCAGAATGCCAGATGTGTTGACTAACGTAATGTACGATACTTTTCGGACTGATTTAACCTTCTAAGTACTAACGTCCGATATATCGATAACTATATAATATCTGAGAAAGCCGAATGTATTATAATAAATTATAATCAATTATTTGCAAAATAACGTAGTCTTGTATTTGACTTGATTAACTTTGAGAATATAGGAATTACAATTACATTTAAAATTAAACTTCGCCTGGCGATTTCAATCCGTCCATTAGCGAAGGGAGATCTAAATACCCCGTTCTTAGAAGGTTAAGATGTCCTTAGAAGGTTAACGAGTCGTTAACAAGGTCAAAGTAGTTGACTCCATTTCTTGACTCCCGTTTTTCAAATTTCAGCATCAACGTACCTGACCGATGCACAATCTTTTGTGTTGAAAATAAATTTTCTTCATAATTAACCTCAACACTGTTAAATGACAGAGTTTCTAATATTTTTTTTTTTTTTTTTGTATATTATCTGCGTGTGTAATAATAATAATAAGAGTTATTAGATATTCGAATAATCCTAAATACCATAAACCCAAGCGAAACAATTATAGTCGCGACGAAACGTGGAAAAAAGCTGCGTCGTATTCGCCTGACACGGGCAGTGGCAAACAATTTTTTCTATCAGACGTTAATAACAGTCGTTTCGCGTTTATTGCTGTCATTAAGTGATGTAACCTGTCAGCCATGCTCGTCAACACGCGTTTGCTTCCTTTCAATGATCGATTTCATCGATGAAAACAACGAAATTCTAAATCTAAAACATACAAAGTTAACGAAATGAAATAGCATATCTAAATCTAAAATAGAAAGTTAGTGAGAGATCCACGATTGTTAAATACAGCGCACGATCACCACTTTCAAACACCTTCCCGCTTTAATCATTAGATTAAATCCACATAATTAAATCATAGATTAAATCCACTTGTTCGAGAATTTCGAATGGCGAACTGGCGGTCCGTGCCCCTACTCCCCTAACTGGTAGCGTGACCCTCCCCCTCCCCCGCCCCTTCGTTGCGTCGACTTCACCACTTTAGCTTCTTAGCAAGTGCTAAGATCTGTTTGTATGGCAGATGGCGAAAAAAGTTTATTAAACTAAAAATATAAAATAAAGTTTATTTAGAATAAAATAAACGAATAGAATAAAATGTTTCGAGAATTATTATTATTATTATTATTGTTGTTGTTGTTGTTGTTGTTAGAATAAAATATATTTATTATTATTATTATTAGAATAACCAATGAGCAACCAGCAATATTATATTTATCATTTTCTGAGACGCATTTTTCGATACGAGTCACTGTCAATTGACTTGACGGATCACGTTTATGTAAATCACGTAACCCACGTGCTCTAATCTGATTTATTCTCGATCGACTTACCTCGAACACACCTGATGTAATTGTTAAACTCCTTTTGCAATCTATTCGCGGCGTTTTGCTGTCTCATAAAGTTCTGCAGATGCTCGTCGAATATGTCGTCCGCGGTTCTGTCCACTTTGCCCAAGTTTTGCAGGAACTGTAACGAGAAATCAGTCGATCAGTACCAATCTCGTTATTGTGAATTTAGCGTACACAGTAAAATTCCGTGCGAGGTGATCAATAATTTGCATAATCGGTGTTCGTATGATGCGAGTTTACTGATTCTGTTAGTGACTTTTCCATCATACGGCAAAATTTAGTTATAATACGATACAATGTGTACGAATACGAATCGTTCATACAGTAAAATAAAATTGATACAATATACGAAAAAAATATATAAAATATTCAATATTAAATTATTGTATATTTTATATATACAATAATTTAATATTAAATTATTAAATTAATATTATTAAATTAATAAATTTTATATATACAATAATTTAGTATTAAATTATTAAATTAATAAATTTTATATATACAATAATTTAGTATTAAATTATTAAATTAATAAATATTAAATTAATAAATTTTATATATATACAATAATTTAGTATTAAATTATTAAATTAATAAATATTAAATTATTAAATTATATATTATTATAATTCGTTACGTGCGACGATCCACCGATTATAAATATATAAAATATTCAATATTAAATTATTGTTATATATTATTACAATTCGTTACGTGCGACGATTTTCCATCGAGGCTCTACTTTCTCAATCACGCTTGCAAACTATGAATTTTGCATAAAAATCCGCAGATCCGGCGATCACGAAACCGTTTATAACGTATGTTCCCCCGAACATACAACGTCGCTTCACGCTGTTTCATTCCACGAGAATCATCCTCGAGCTTCTAGCTTCTAACGTGACTTTCAATCCCGTTTTGAAGCTAGAAGCTGCCATTCATCTTCGTTCGGTGTTAAGCATAATAGACGTTGAATTACGCCAACGTCACGATTACTTTGCCGTTTCTGTCCTACGCGCTGCTCGATCCATTCGCTGTTAGCTTTCACGACGATTTGTACCAAAGAGAGAACGGTTGCAAAGATCTTCTTTGACGAAATGAACGTTCTCTTGGAAACGTACGAATTGTCCTCTTTATGAATTTCGCGATGAACAGCAGTATTATCATCTGTTTAGTATTGTAGAGTATTTATATTGGAAATTTTTTTTTTTTTTTTAATTGAAATATTATCCATGTGCGTATATTTAATTGTAACACAATTATAACAAGTTTGAAAGAAATGACGGCAACGTCAGGCAAAACTAGAGGAAATAAGATATAAAATAAGAGATATGTAACGTGACTTGTTCGTGAAATTTAATTATTACTTTGCATTTAATTTTTACAGAAATTTAATTATTAATTTTGCATCGTCGGTGTAGTTTAATTTAAAATTCAATTTCACATTAATTTAATCTACAATATTGTTTCATTTGTTCGTTTGCTGTCAGTGAGATAGTTTCAAAATTTCATAACATTGATCTAATTTAATTCATAAATTCATATGAATCGATGATGTCGTTTTATTGCCAGTAAAATAGTCATAAAATCGATGATGTCGTTTATTGCCAGTAAAATAATCATAACATTTTTTAAAGAGAAGATAAAACTTGTCACCAGATCCACCTGATTGATCAAGGATGTCCGAGAGGGGTATTACTTGAAACTTAATGCCATTAAAAAATTTCACAGATTGTCTAATATTGCATGTCTATCAGAATTTAGAAATTACACAAATAAAAGATTTAAGTACTAGACAATTTATAAGATAGGGAACAAAAGTACAATAGCATACTTTTCTATATACATACATTATTATTAAGTATACTATACAAAGTATAAAAGTATACGTAATATATATATATAATATTAATATACCATGATATTACTATATTATAAAATTAAAAAATTATACATATAAATAAATAAATATATATATATATATTATTAAGTATACAAAATATAAAAGTATACGTATTATAATACGTATTATAATATAAAAGTATGGTATATTAATATATATATAATATTAATATACCATAATATTACTATATTATAAAATTAAAAAATTATACATATAAATATATATATATTATTAAGTATACTATACAAAGTTTAAAGTATACGTAATATACATAAATATATATAAAAGTATACTACCAAGTATACTATTAAAACTATTCGAAGTACGTATAACACACAAATAATACATATAAAAGTATACTTTTATATAAATATATGAGAAGTATAATTCTTATATCAATTATAATATTATTATATAAATATATATATATATATATATATTTATATATTTATATAATAATATTACAATTTATATAAATAATATCATATAAATATACAAGAACTACCATTAAATATATGTGTCAACATTTTTCTCATAACAAATGACAATCTTTAACAAAAAAACCCGATGTCCATTTTATTCTGCACATCTCGCATCGCGTCTCGTTGGTATCCAGCGACCTCCTCCTCCTCGTCTCGTGCTATTTATAAATTCAGCACAGTCAAATAGCACGCGATTATTCCCCGTGAATTTAACCGGCACAGTAGAACAGATTCGCGGATATCGTGCGAAATGAGAAGTAAAATGAAATGAAACAAAACGAAACGAACTGGTCGGGAAGGTTTCGAGAGCGTGGGCACTGATCACGTGGCTCCTGGCGAGCTTTCGGACCGAGGTTACATCCATATTTGAAACGAAACGTTTACCAGATATTTCTGCAACGAGGTATGAATCCATCGTCTGTCCACATTTCACGTCTCACATCGCCGATCGATCACTGTATTCTCGTCGCTGACAAATCGCAATCTGATTTTATCCGTTATATATTTTCCTATCATTAGCTTTTGTCCAATTGTCTACTTTGCGATCAAAGACATTGAAAATCATTGTTATGAATGCAAGTATTGTGTACGTAGTAAGGGAAATTAGTACAATTAACAGATATACATTGGTATTTATGAAAATGTTATATAATATATATAATAATAATAAATATAATAATATATAATAATAATATATATAATAATATATAATAATAATTTTTCCAACGCCATACAAATTTTGACAAATTACAATTTTCTGTCTGCACGGGTTAATATTACGTTTCTTATATTTAGAAAATGTTTCGTGAATATTTTCGCTGCTGATGGATTATTCACAGATTGTAGTTTTCTACTTGTTGGCATTAATATTACGATTCCTTGTCAACAATTTATTTATATTTAAGAAGATGAACGTTTCTCGCGGTGGTCTTCTATATTTTGGCATTCCATTTTTCGTATTATAAAAAAAAAAAAAAAAAAGAATTACAACAGTGACGAAGCATCTTGATAGTATCTAGCTTGTATCAATTTTAATATCGAAGCACATGAAATTAACTTCTACGAGCGTATTGGCAATCATTGTATTTCACTAAATTTATACACTTTTCTATCCGTGAAACAAAGTGAAAGTAGCAAAGTGAAATTTAATATGAAATTTAATCATCAGCATGCTTTCATTCCTCACAATGTTATGCACTTTTCAGCAAATGAAGTGAAAATAAACTTTTTCATAGAACGATCTCGTTCGCCGGGGAAAATTAAATTTGAACATTTTTATCAAGTGCGCGAGTACTTAAACGGAATAGTTCTCTCTTTATATTTTTTATATATCCTCTTGTTGATTATTTACTTGTATCGAGTTGATAGTTAATCAAATAAGCTTCGAAGAACGAAGAAATGTTATTCTTATTAATAGCTATGGGTAATATTATTTGATTATAATGATTTCTTTGGCTATGTTCTTCTTATATATATATATATTATATATGTTCAGTTATATTAAAATATTTATAAAGTTAATTTAAAAAAATTAATAATAAGTAAAGTTAATTTAAAATAATTATAAAATTAAAAACGAGAACGGAGACTCTAATTAAAACTTTGAGACTAGAACTACAAAAATAATTAACTCTTCATAGAAATTTCATACTAATGTATATTTATATTTTATATAATTCAGTATATTTAGAAACTCGAATAATTTTGTACAAATTACGTACAAAGCTGTACATTATATTCTCATATTATAAAAGCTTTGCTTATGTAACATTCTTTATATTATAAAATTTCTTGCAGTTGAATTTTACAAATTTGTTGCAAATTTTATACTTCAATCGTCCTAATTGGAGTTTCTGATCTTGTTTTAACTTACTGTTACGTTTAATACAATATATATTTCAATTCAGCGCTAACTGAACTACTTTGCCTCGACGTAATTGCAAATGATTTCCAATAAAACGCGATACTATATCTTCAGACATAGTATTACAGATTTACAGGTTGTCCACAAGGTTGCTACAAAGCAGTATAACGAATCGAACATCAAATGAATTATAAAAAAAAAAAAAGAAACCTTGTGCCATTTACCATGATTGCAATACTTGTGCACGACAAAGAGATTAGGCAACTAGAGAAATAAAAGACAGCTCGAATAATGATTTCAGTTCGACACTCCTCTCTCGCTCTGGAAAGCAGAAGAGTTTCACCCCTTATGGCACTTTTTTAACACCACAAATTTCAATGGTTAGCTGTGTTTAACAAGAGAGAACGGTTTCGCGGTGGTGGATTGTCCATGAAGATCTTGTGTCTGTTGATTACGTGTCATTACGCACGGCAATCAGCATGGCGAAGACGCAAAGCGAAAAGAGAAGTTAACAACTTACAAACGTACGAAAGTTTCCTGTCCGTAGAACAATTTCCAGATCGTTGACTCAACGATCGCTATGTCATTTCCTTTTCAAATACATACGTGTCGCGTTCAGAGACTTTCTTGTTTTGTTACAGCGATAAAATAGAAAATTGCAGTAACGACTAGTGGCAAATATAAAATATAAGTCTACAGAGATATTGCATTCATTGTTGTGTTAGATTGGTGGGAGCGTGGATCTGTGTGGACGAAGGTCTAAAAATTCTACAATTCTAATATTGATCTGAACGATAGAGAAAATAATGTAATGACGAAATGAAAAATAAAATTCCAAGAATGTGTAATATAATAAAAAAAATAACAAAAAAATAGAAAATAATATGATAATAAAATTGTAAAAAATAAAATTAAATAACATTAAATAATAATATATAATATGATAATAATAATAATAATAATAATAATAATAATAATAATAATATAGCATATATTATATAATAATAATAATATAATAACTTATATATATTATAATTATATAATAATAATAATAATATAATAACTTATATATTATAATTATATAGTAATAATAATATAATAACTTATATAATAATAATAATACTATAATATTACTATAATACTATTATAAAAAGTAAAATAAAATAATAAAATGAAAAATAAAATTTTAAAAATGTGTCTATAATAGAGAAAAAATTCGGAAATACAGTAGCAAGCGTTCGTCGCTATCTCCACCAATTTTTGGACTTAGGTTTATTTCACTCTACGTTACCTTGCCATGCGACGTGTCGAAGGTTGCGTGAGATATGACAAAGCGAATAATACATGATATAATAAACTAAATTGTAATATTAAAATATTAAAGTATGATAATATTATATTATATAATATTGTAAATTATAAATTATAAATATAACATAATGTAATATAATATGATATTATTTATATAATTATATTATAAATTATGAATATAATATAATATAACATAATATAATATAATATAATATTATAAATTTAATATAATATAATATTATAAATATAATATAATATAATATAATATAATAACTATAAATTATAATATTATAAATATAATATAATATAATAACTATAAATTATAAATATAATATAACATAACATAATATAATATTATTTATATAAATATGATTATAAATATATATACAATATTAAATAATATAAATAAATATTACAACAATAAATATTATAAAATGTAATATTGTAATATTATAAATAATACATCTCCCCACTTATCTGATATCTCTAACAAATCTATTAGACATCATGTAACATTTCTAAATGCTATTTTGGTATTTTAATAGATTATTCACTAACAGCTGTGCCATTAAAATATTTCCCGTAATGTTCCCATGCATTATTCAACAGTTTATCTTTGTTTGGCGACTAGCATACTTGTCTGGTGCAAGAAAACTAAAAAAATTCGCATTCGATGTTAAATTATAAACTGAAATTTAAAGAGCGAAAGAAAAAGAATAAAAAAAAACTTCAAAAATACTTTAAGAGAAAAAGAATCGTTATCAATTGTAATTATAATTTCTTATGGAATAATACAATTTTATGATAAATATGATTTAAAAGAAAGAGACTGGAAAATTTTGTCGTTTTTTTCTTTTTTTTTTTTTTGTATAATTTATTTCAGTTTCACGACAAACGCACTTACTCTGCTTTTGTCGCAGCTTAAAAATAATTAAACACATAAACAAGAAAACATGCACACTTTTCGCGATCGAGTGGTGCTCGAGTTAAGACTGTCAACCTAAACCTAACTTAAACCTTGTTGCACCTGAGCGTAATTAAAGTTACGTCAGAAGCGAGGAACACAGTTGCTGCGCCGTGTATAAATGCAATTTTAATGTGGTTTTCATCGCATTGAAACTAAGAAAAAACAAGCATACGGTTCTGCGTTCTCGTTTTATCACGGGCATTGTCTCGTTAGGTTATTTCCATACGCATTACTACATAACGAACACAAAGACAGCAAGAAAATTACTTAGGCGTGTTTGAACGTGCGAACGAACGAGTAGTAAGCCTGTTAGATTGTCTCGTTTAGCAGTTTAGTCAATTTCTCTCGTTAGAAATATTTCAAATATTTCAAAATTTTAATTTTAACTTTATTTTAACAAAAGGTTTGTATTTTATCACGAAAAGAAACAAGAGATCAGGTGCATAGTTCTTGTTAGTTTTTAAAAAAGCGTCGTATTAAAGAAATTATAAGCCAAAACTGGGAAAAGTCGGTAAACTAAAACTTAACTATAATAAGCTAAAAATTAAAATAAACTAAAAATTAATCTATGATAGACTAAAAATTAAACTATGATTGAAAAATTAAACTATGAAAAATTAAAATAAACTACAAATTAACCCAACTATAATAAACTAAAAATTAAAATAAACTAAACATTAACCCAACTGTAATAAACTAAAAATTAAAATAAACTAAAAATCAACCCAACCATGATAAACTAAAAATTAAAATAAACTAAAAATTAATCTTAATGATAGACTAAAAATTAAACTATGACTGAAAAATTAAATTATGAAAAATTAAAATAAACTACAAATTAACCCAACTATAATAAACTAAAAATTAACCCAACTATGATAAACTAAAAATTAAAATAAACTAAAAATTAACCCAACTATAACAAACTAAAAATTAAAATAAACTAAACATTAACCCAACTGTAATAAATTAAAAATTAAAATAAACTGAAAATCAACCCAACCATGATAAACTAAAAATTAAAATAAACTAAAAATTAATCTTAATGATAGACTAAAAATTAAACTATGACTGAAAAATTAAATTATGAAAAATTAAAATAAACTACAAATTAACCCAACTATAATAAACTAAAAATTAACCAAACTATAATAAACTAAAAATTAACCAAACTATAATAAACTAAAAATTAAAATAAACTAAACATTAATCCAACTGTAATAAACTAAAAATTAAAATAAACTAAAAATTAATCTGTGATAGACTAAAAATTAAACTATGACAAACTAAAAATTAACCCAACTATGATAAACTAAAAATTAAAATAAACTAAACATTAACTGTAATAAACTAAAAATAAACTTAAAATAAACTAAACATTAACTGTAATAAACTAAAAATTAAAATAAACTAAAGATTCACCCAACTATAATAAACTAAAAATTAAAACCCAACTATAATGAACTAAAAATCAATCCAAAATGATGAGGC
Source organism: Frieseomelitta varia (assembly GCF_011392965.1). NCBI lineage: Eukaryota > Metazoa > Arthropoda > Insecta > Hymenoptera > Apidae > Frieseomelitta > Frieseomelitta varia. Next base: position 105,636 of record NW_025110086.1, read on the forward strand.
ATCTGTAAGACTCTCGCTTAATCTACGCACAGGTCTACGAAACTCGTATACTCGCGACGCAACGAGCGAAACTTCCCTTCAAATCTTCCCTTCGTTCTTCGTTCCCTTTCGATTCCTCTTTCTAGTGAAATTGAATAATTCTCGCTCGACAGAGTGAAGTTGCATCCAGACTAGAACTGAATTGACCGTAATGAAATTAAAGCGCGAGGCGGCGACGGTAATTTATGCCCTCGTTTAAGAAACAACAATGAAAACAACGGCGGACTCGGCGCAGAACAGATAGACAGATGCTAATTAAACAGCAGTGTAAAACACGGTTTCAAGCTGCTCGTTTATGCATGAATGTGCCAATACGCTTTCAGCATTAACGTCTGTGCCCAAGTTGAACTCGAGTTGTCGGGAACTCTCGATGAACTTCATCTCGGCACGTTGTTTCAATCATTTAATCGACTCGATTAATTGCCGTTGAAAGATTCCGATATTTAACAGAAATGTAAAAAGAGTCGTTATCGATACGCAGTGGCGAGCACGTTGAATAGATATATACACGAGTGATTCCGACGATTCGAGTGAAATTTATTATTCTTTAAATTGTGCATACGTGTCGTTGTTTCTTTTATTTATTACTGTTAGTTATTTTATTATTTATTAAATTCATTATTATCTGTTTGTATATTTCGAGAATTATTCTCGAATGAAACACTGTGTTTTTCTGTAAATAGTCAATAATGGTATATTAACAATATTAATTTACGAACATCAGCAGTATATATATATATATATATATATATATCTTGCACGAATGCTTTTTCCTAAAATACTGAAAATATTCTTGATTTGGTTGAAAGAAGGAGAATGGAAAAGTTGGAATTACATGAAAATTTGGCGTTTAAAAAAAAAAAAGTAACAATTTAGTGTTTAGAAAGAAAAAGTGACTAAAGAAAATTTAAATTAACAATATAAATATAAATTGATAATAATAGTTCAATAATAATTAATAATTATAACTAATAATTAATAATAATTTAAATTAATAATATAAATAATATAAATTAATAATAATAGTTCAATAATAATTAATAATTATAACTAATAATTAATAATAATTTAAATTAATAATATAAATTAATTAATAATAGTTCAATAATAATTAATAATTATAACTAATAATTAATAATAGTTTAAATTAATAATATAAATATAAATTAATAATAATAGTTCAATAATAATTAATAATTATAACTAATAATTAATAATAATTTACGTTAACAATATAAATATAAATTAATAATAATAGTTCAATAATAATAACTAATAATTATAACTAATAATTAATAATAATTTAAATTAATAATATAAATATAAACTTTCTAGTTGCTAAAATCGTCAGTAACTTAATATCTTAACTTAGTCCCGTTTGACTGAAATTTGTGTTCAAGTATACTGCTGGCTATCGTTCGATTTTCAAAGCCTCGGCTTTGCCTCTCAATTGTCCGAGTCGATTTGAAAAATTCAGCCGAAAAACGGACGTTCGCCTGTTATTTTTCTTCTTCTTACAAGGCAGCAACGCGTCTTATCTCCACTTGGATGCGGATGGTTCTTGCATTGTTCTTGCAAACTTGCAGTTGTAAATGGCGATCGTCGTCACAGGTGAGTACCATCAGCTCTGTGCAATAAGGCGTGACGTTACGAAAGGATTGGCTAGTGACGAAACAATAGCCATCGACCGCGGAGAAATTTCACGCCGTGAATGTTACCTCTTCGTACCTCGAATACCTTTCTTCCCGGCACCTGTTAGGATTATCGACACACCGAGAGAGACGGAAATCTTATTTTTTCTGATAACTAGAGACTGCATGGAGATACAGCATCCACTCTTAGGAGTAATAAAATCTTCATCGAAATTACTGATTTTGATCAGTAATTTAAATCAGACTGGTAAATTACAACTAGAAATTAGGCTAGCAGTAAATTTTTAAACGTTAATTTAAACCACCAGTAGTTCAATTCTGGATTTCAATATGGATTCATTCAGAAATTGAATTTTTATCAATTTTAACTTGATTTTTGTTAAATAGTAAGATATCGTATAATTTACATTAAAATAGTATAATAATAAATTACGTAGAATTAAATAAGGATGTAGTTTAATAATTTAAATTACACTTAAATTGTAGATTTCAATCTTATTCAAAACTAAATATCAATTATTCCAATCTAAAGTTTCATTGAACAACAAGATGTTGTAATTTAGGTTAGGCAGCAAATTTATGTAATAGTAAATTCTTACCTCAATTAAAATTTTTATTCGAGTTAGACTTTAATTTTTATTTTCATTAAATAATAAACAAAATTGCAGTTTAAATTGAATTCAAGTTTAAGTCAGGAAATTTCTGAATTTTCATTTTACTTGAAACTTTGATTCGTTTATCGAACAGTAAGAAATTGTGTTTTAAACAGTAATTAAGTAATAATTAATTAAACTGTGAATTAAGCAATAATAATAGAAATTGTTTTCATTTTGTTATTCGTAAATTTGTTCAAACAGTTCTCTCTCTATAATTAAATAACACAAAAGAAGAATTAAATAACGTAAAAGAAAATTAAATTTCACTGCAGAATATCTGATAATATTCATATCTGCTTAATGTAGATACGATTTTTGTCACTTCATACAATTGGAAAAAATTCATGCAACATGCGATAATGCTTGTGAACAATGTTTGACTTGCTTATCTGATAAGCATCGCATTCTTCGTTTTCATTCTACTAATACTGACGGCATTACGAAGAGAAATACAAAAATTACAAAAATCCAGACTGACGAAAACAGAAATAAATGAAAGAATTACGCGTCGGGGATAAAATTGTCTCTGTATAATTATTGCTTTATTCATTACGAAACTATTCATTTTTTTTTCTTTTTTTTTTACAGAAATTTTACAGTGCCTTTCCTCTTTTTTTTATAGAAAACGTCGAGCTGTATTATAATTAATACATAAAAAAAAGTACGACTTCAAAACGTGGAGGTGACCTTGAAATCTCGGAGTTTTGGTTTCGTTTCAAATATTTTTTTTCTTTTTCCAACAATAGATTTTAAGATATCAAGATTCGGCAGCGAAATTTAATTTGTTTTTTTCCACGTGATACGCACAAGTATATGAAACATCCAAGGGATCCAAGGATTGTCAATTATAATAATATGTAGAAGGAACAATTTTCCATTTACATTTCATTTCTTCGATCATTGTCGATGGAAATTTAAATATATAGGAACTATATTCGAAAATCTGCGAATCGAAGCAATCACAATTTTGCAAAAAAAAAATAATCGTATTGTGGAGATAATTTCGTGGATGAATTACGACACCGTGCGAACTAGATTTTGCAAGATCTACCGAGACATTAAGTTTCCACACAAATCCCTCAATTTCCTCATCGATTCCTGCCTTCTTTATTTAACAAAGATTTCAAACAGCTCGCTCGAAACCAGCACGGCGACTTTGAACCGGGATAATTCGACCAATTAAATGTTAATCGAACGATGTGACGCGAATGTTGACTGGCGATTTTTGCAAACCGACGCCCGTGGCCGGCCATTTTTCCATGCAAGTGATTTCCAACCATGCTGATTTCCACTCTGTCAACGTGTAGAAATACGTTCCTGGCAAATAATATTTATAATATATTAATAATATATTTAAATAATACATTAATAATATATTCAAATAATATTTATGAGCTATTAATAATATATTTAAATAATACATTAATAATATATTTAAACAATACTTATAATATAATATTATAATACTACAATATTGTATATAATATTTATGTTATATTGTATATAATATAATATTACAATATTGTCTATAATATTATATATAATATTTATTATATAATATTAATAATATATTTAAATAATATATTAATAATATATTCAAATAATATTTATAAGCTATTAATAATATATTTAAATAATATTTATAATATAATATTATAATACTACANTAATATTATAATATTTATTATATAATATTAATAATATATTTAAATAATACATTAATAATATATTCAAATAATATTTATAAGCTATTAATAATATATTTAAATTAATAATATATTCAAACAATATTTATAATATAATATTATAATATTATAATATTGTATAATATTTATTATATAATATTAATAATATATTTAAATAATACATTAATAATATATTCAAATAATATTTATAAGATATTAATAATACATTTAAATAATATTTTCTGGCAAAAAAAAAAAAAAAAAATACTGGATTAGCCGAAAATGTAATTACATCGTCCACGGTATCAAAAGTTAATTATCGTAATCAACGATTTCTATTTAAACAGAAACATAATTGCATAAACGTATCGAGTATTATGTAAAGCATCTACGAGTCTCGAGAATCTCAAGACTGCGAAAATAAAAATCTATAAGATCTAACATGAGATCGAATACGATTTCCTTGATCAACTTGCTTTACAGCTTTGAATTACCGATCATTTTTTATTGTCATTGGTTCAGTTGTTACTCTTCACTGTTATGTTCGTCCTACGAACAATATCACATCGACGCGAGCACATTGTCACTTTCAGCGGCGTGCGAATGTTTCAGATCGATCGGTATCCGAGCGTCGATTTCGAGAAAAACAGCGAATCGGAAGACGAGACGAGGAAACGGAGCTAGCGTAATCGGCAAGGCAACGCGATGCATATTGCGCATACGCGCCGATTGCGCAAGCTTCTTACCGACTCTTCTATTTGCGGAACGATCGTCCGTTCGAAGGCGAGAGGTACGCCGACCTTCTTGCAGACGATGTCCCCAGCTGGAGAAGTCGAAGAGGCTCGTCGTCTCGTCGTGTGAAGATCGAACAGAGGCGATTAGATACCTATAACGAGGCGGCCAGGGCCGAGATACCGTTCGATTTTCGAACGATGACCACCAGTCGATTGCATCGATTAAATCTATGATATTTTTGGTTGTTTGTATCGAGGAATTTAATACCATATCGTGGATAATAAATTTGTAAATATATCATTCTGTATTATAAGAAATATTTTGCTGCAAGTAAATATATATTTAATTATTAATATTGACATTATAATCTACATATAAAATATTATATTATATTATAATGTATATCAATTATATTATATATATATATATATATATATATATATATATATTAATTTGTATTACATGTTATATTACATATTAATATAAAATATTAATATATTATTTTATAATATAAACTTGTACAATATAAAATATTATATTATATTATATTGATATTATAATATTATATAAATATTATATACAATATTATATAAATTATATACAGTATAATATTAATATTATATACAATANTTTTGTTTATTTTAATGTCTCTGATGGAAATTTTATCCTTCAATCGTCGCATCTAGCGTCAAACGACTAAGCGATAATTTCTTCTTTGATAAAAATTCATTTTTTCAATGTAATGACTTCTCTTCTAAAATGAAAAATAATTCTCAAACTTTTCTAAAATAAAATTTTTCTTTCTCTGTTTTTTTTTTTTTTTATAGAACTTTTTCAAAAGCAACGTCGTTATAACATCAATTAAATTTCAGAGTGGGTGCATTTGCTTCGCGTTTTGACGAGCATCAGGTCGTCACCTTTCAATTTTAGCCAAACGAAACGTAAATACACATCTTGAAAATAAAGTTACACAGCTAACAGATGAATAAATCAGTGTTAATAAAATAAGTAAACTTCCGAAATAGTGGAATTTGACGAAAATAGTAATGTTTGCGAATTCAGCTAATTGTCCTATTTTACGGTTAATTAGAACAACAAATTGTGCAACGAATGTCTGTAGCTTACAATTTATTAACGCTATTGGATAATTGTGAAAGAGAACTCGATTCGTAACTTTCTTTTCTCTGCAACTGGTATTATACTACAACTCTGGAAATTATTAAACAACAGGAAATTATTAAGCAACTGGTATTATACTAAAACTCTGGAAATTATTGAATTTCATCGAATCTTCATCTTAAACAATCTTTATTAAAAATTGTAAATTTCGTTTCGCGAAATTTCATTGAGTTGTAACGTCGATGTGACAAAACGCGTAAAGAAGGAAAATAATATCGGAGGGGAAAGGATTTCGTTTTTCGAATCTGGTTCGAAGTCTTCTTCAAGGACGATTCAATTCAATTGGATGACGGCAAACTTGATTAAATTAAAATCGGATATCGCATGCGATTAACTTGTGGCATTATCTTGAGCTACATGCGCGACATAGTTTTCTATCTTCGACAATACATTTTTCTGTTTCCGCGATGTACTCTGTTTGCACGTACGAATGAATTATAAATTCAGACATTTATCGACGCATTTTTTTAATTACTTGAAGATGATTATTTGCTTCAAATATACAGAATTTTTTTTTTTTTTAGTGCATTAGTATTACGAACGTGTTATATTATACGTTGCACTATAATAAATTCTTCAATATTTATATAATATTTTAATAAATTCAAAAATCTGCCGACGATATTTAATTTAATACAGTCTATAAAATTGATACAGTGCTTTTCATAATACTTAATACATGAAATAATTTTAGCAGCTAGACACTAATGTTTCATTCATCTTCATCAAAGTATGAAATTTTTATTCGTCATGCAAATGAACATGTTTTGAGAAAAAATATGTATGCAATCAACGATTGAACTGTTTACAAACGAATCGAACGTATATAATTGTAACTCTGTTTTCAAGAGCACATGCCGACTGTGTTTGTGTCATTAAGTTTATCGCTGTCGTCCGTGAATCATCGTTCATATCTGTCTCGTAATAGAAGATAAGCTCCAAAACTTTTGAAAAATAAACGAATTATTGATCCAACTGAAGTGACGCATTTCAGCGAATGGGTTTCTTTTTCTATGTTCATTTTTCTTCCTTTCTTTCAAGGAGAGAGTGTAAAATTTCAATTTCAATCCGTAATAGTACATAAAAAGTCGTACGATGAATTCTGAATGTGGAAAACGAGTCCCTTGCTGAACAGTAATTAATATTGTTAATGAAAATATTATCAATCGTACCATCCGATGTTTATCAATAATTATCGCTTCGTGTATTATCTAATATTTATTAATATGCATATATTCAATATTATTTAAAATTTATTTTGATAAATAATTCTGGACCGATTGGAAATGAGCATTGAACAGGTCACTCTATCTTTTATAATTCTGTAACAGAGTATCTGCTTTTTGTCACGCTCTGTATATTACATATTATATGTGATGATCGAAAATTTATAAATTAAATTTATAATCACATGAAGGAATAATCTTCTGACTGGTATTTTGTATATATTAATTTTATCTATTTATCTCTTACATCAGTTACTCTACTTTCTCAATTAGATCTGCGTACAGATCGTTGCAACTCATCAACCTTCACAAATTCAAAAAAAAAAAAAAAAAGAGAATTTTCTTAAATTTACTTTGGAGTTGCTATTATCATTATGATTTGAAATTGTTCGGAATTTGCTACTACTTATAATATAAACAAAACAAATATAAATATTAAGTTAATTAAATGTTGTTTCTCGTGCAATTTCTATTATTTCACGAGATCTGTGAATTCGTCTCTCTCTATTTTAGAAAGGCATAATTTTTGTCACGCTGCTCGACGCGTGTCCCGTTACTCCGTTAGCATGTGTGCTACACACCAGCCACGAACAAAATAAAAACCCGTTTACGTTAAAAAGCTGACCTGCATATGCAATCACTGTCTTCACTCTTCTACGTTAATTTTTTTTTTTTTTTATTTAACTGCAAATTTTACGTCTATAAAGCTACAATTAACGTTCTTGTACATAAACACTTTTATAATATTATATATATATAAAATTATAAATTAATTTACATTTATATATATATATATAACATTATATAATATATATATATATATATATTATATACATGTATATACATATATAGGTTACCACTATTTTATTATATTATATAAAATATTAATTAAAATAAAAATATATTATATAAAATACTAAATATACATATATATATATATATATATATATATATATATAGATTACCACTATTTTATTATATAATACTGTAATTGTTGAATGTAATAAAGCAATTAAGAGAAATATACGGTATAAAATATAACAAATAGTAAATAATAAAATAATTTAAAAAATATACATTTTTGATTGTCACGTATTTTCGATATATTTACGATAATAATTACGGCAGAACCGATATGTTAGCTGGAGAACGTACTTTGATCATCAGTTAGTTATTCATTCAAACGAGATGCAACCAAAAAATAAATAAATAAATATATATACATATAAACGTGTAATTATTGATTTTTTTTCATTTACCTGTCTAGAATCTTCATTCTAATACTTTATTGGATTGAATATTAATTACACGTGGCAGGCAACATGCTAGAACGATATTACACATTACGCGGCATATACCCGGTTTAAAATAAATTTAAAATAAAAATGACTAATAGGAATATATTAAAAAATAAAATAAAATAATACGTCGGTGAAGCGAAAAATATATCAAAAATACGTGTAAATTATTGATACAATATACAAAATAAAACGGTAACACGCAGAATTAAAAGATCCCCCACTGGCGTACCATTTTTTTTTTTTTTTTTAAATCGAGCAGAAATTTTAACCGCGCTCTTCTTTTCTATTTTCTTTCGTCTACTTTTTTCTCTTCCATTTAGAAAATACTTGATGCAATATACAGAAATAAAACGGCAATAAAAAAAAAGACTTTCCATTAGCGTACCATTTTTTTTTTCTTTTTTTAAATCGAGTAGAAATTTTAACCGCGCTTTTCTTTTCTATTTTCTTTCGTCTACTTTTTTTTTTCTTTCATTTAGAAAATACTTGATGCAATATACAGGAATAAAACGGCAATAAAAAAAAAGACTTTCCATTAGCGTACCATTTTTTTTTTTTTTTTTCAAGTCGAGCAGAAATTTTAACCGCGCTTTTCTTTTCTATTTTTTTTCGTCTACTTTTTTTTTCCATTTAGAAGATACTTGATGCAACATACAGAAATAAAACGGCAATAAAAAAAAAAAAGACGTACCATTTTCAAGTCGAGAAGAAGTTTTTACCCGCGCTTTTTCGAGCGGCCCGCCGTTTCTTTCTATATTTCGAAAATACTTTCACTTCAAGCGAAACGAGGACGAAAATACCCAAAGCTGGTCGAGGCTTTTTCGGCTTCCGTTTTGGCACCGGTTCAAGATTCACTCTTGGAGAAAACTTTTCGCGAGAGAACGTACTACATACGTATAAATACATACATACGCGAGCGTTTTTTCAGCTGAAATTTCAGCGGACGCAACAATGTTCATGGGACACGGTAGTATGTCGTTTCGAGCGAACTTATCGTTTCTAAAATAGATGGTCCTCTCCTAAATTTATTAATAGACGAGAGCAAGACGACGCGAATCTTGCCGTAGCACCGCTATTATTGTGCCATGATGGCCCCATTTCGCCATTTCGCAGATGCTCGTGCATTCGGTTCATGAATCGTTCTTGTAAAATCGAAATTCCCTATAGTAATCCATCTCGTTTGAAATTGCGCGCGTAACTTTAAAGATAAAATGTTTTTGCTTAAGTTTAAAATAGTGCAGTGTAGTATAATATAGAATATGTTTTTAAAGTGGTATTTTATATTACAATAGTATAAGTTTTTAAAATAATATTTTATATTATATTGTTATTATAATTATATTATTATATTATATTATAGCATATTATTATAATTATATTATATTATATTATATGGTGTTACAATATTTTACATTTATAATACATAGCAAATTTTTAAAATAGGATTTTATTTAAAGAACGCTGAAGATATATTCTTCGTCTCGAAAATATTTTATTTCATTGCCTCAGATTATTGAACGGAATCGTATATTTTTTATGCATTTGCAATTGATAAAAAGATATTATTGTATGTTGAAATATATCATTATAAATTGTATTCTTGTACAATACTATACAATATAATTATATAATTTTAGTAAATTGTAAATTATACTACTGTACTATAAATACTACAATATTTAATACAGTAACACTACTGTTATAAATATTGTGATTAATATTTTGGACAATATCATTATCAATATTTAAAATACGTGCGTCAAAAATTGATTAATCTTGAAGTAGATACTTCAACTATATACAACTTTTCTAAAACCTGTTGCGCGAGAGACAAGGACATTGCGAATATAAAATACCATTTGTTTATTTCTGGGGATAAAAATAAATAAAGAACTCACATACACTGCGATTGTGTCATGGTTTGTTTCGTTCTTTTCCAAAAGAGAAGTGAAGCTTACATACCTGAAAAAACAAATTACGAGTAAATAAAAGCGAGTAATAAAGCAATTACGAGTATAGAAATAGTACATTTTTAACACAATTTTTATACAATAGTGTATTTTATGTAATGTCGGATAGAACAAAGCGCCAGTTGCGCGAGTGAAATGAATTCGAAAGATCGGTTGAAAAGCGACCCATTTGTATCACTTGGCACGAGGAAAATCACGAAGAGAGGAGAGCAGTCGTGACTCGTTCTGTCGAGAGCGGCCACCAACAAGCTCTTAACGAAAGTGAGGCCCTTCTTCCACGTGTTGGACCTTCAACCTGAGCGTTGAAGCCTTCTAGAACCCGGTGTCGCGAGGTGGATCGAACACAACACCCGCTAAGAAGGAACGAGAGTGGAATGTTGGCGCGGGGTTCGGACATCAACCTCGAGCCAGCTAGCTCGTCACATACGAATTCTTCGATTCGTTGCAAAATAAGGAAAATTGACGATTTTTTCTCTCCCTTTTTTTTTTTTTTTTTTTTTTTGAAGATAAAATTTACATTTCCTTCAACTCTTGCCACGCACGTCGAGAATATTTGGCCCAAAATTGCAATATTTTCTCAGTTTTAAGTATATTATTATAGCAAACAGATAATAAATCCATTACAAATGTAACAGGCAAAACAAATGATAAATTTATTACTTCTTAGTAATATTTATCCAGTGATATATGCCGATGAATTTAAAAAAGGTGACGAGTTATTGTACAAGGTTTGGTCACTCGTTACGGTCCGCGAACCAGTTACTAGCGCAAGAGGTTAACACGCCGAATGCCACGCTGATTTTACACCTGCCGAATCTTGTCAGTATGAATCTGTTATACGGTAGATGTTATGTTGAAATGTTATCAGCAACAGATAAATCTGTTTTGTGAATTTATCTTACTGGGGATTGTCACTGCTGACCCTCACGGCGCTGAAATGCGTTTCCACTTACTTTTAACGATATATATATATATAAATGTTTTCTTCTTTTTAGATGTTACAATTTTTTGATATACTACATATCATATTTTACGAAGCATTATGCTGTAAAATATATTTATTATAGATGATTCTGTACTATTCTGTAACATCATGGCTCATGTAATATTCGTCTACTTAAATAAAAATAGCCTTGTTAGAAGATGTAAAAGTTTTTTGATATACTATATGTTCTGATATCATTTTTTACGAAGCATATTTTACGCTGTAAAATATATTTATTATAGATGGCACTGTACTATTCTGTAACATCATGGCTCATGTAATATTCATCTACTTAAATAAAAATAGCCTTTTTAGAAGATGTAAAAGTTTTTTGATATACTACATGTTCTGATATCATGTTTTACGAAGCATTACGCTGTAAAGTATATTTATTATAGATAATTTATAAATATATTTGTTATAGATAGTATCTACTATTCTGTAACATCATGGCTTATGTAATATTCGTTTCTTAAAATAAAAATAGCCTTTTCAGAAGATGTAAAAGTTTTTTGATATACTATATGTTCTGATATCATTTTTTACGAAGCATATTTTACGCTGTAAAATATATTTATTATAGATGGCACTGTACTATTCTGTAACATCATGGCTCATGTAATAATCATCTACTTAAATAAAAATAGCCTTTTTAGAAGATGTAAAAGTTTTTTGATATACTACATGTTCTGATATCATTTTTCACGAAGCATTACGCTGTAAAGTATATTTATTATAGATAATTTATAAATATATTTGTTATAGATAGTATCTACTATTCCGTAACATCATGGCTCATGTAATATTCGTCTACTTAAATAAAAATGGCCTTTTTTAGTAAATGTACGAAAATCTATTCTGAAGTTCTCTCTGATATATATATATATATATTAAAAACATACATCACTTTACGAGATGTTGCGCTATAAGTCTCTTAATCTATACTGCATAAAAATGGTAATTTCACAATGGCACATTACGAATTTCGGGGCAGTAGATTTATGCGCGAACGAGTTACGATTATGCGCGTACCATACGTCTTACATTTCGTTTGAAATTGACAAGAAACTAATAAGAACGATTTCGACAAGAGACAGAGGAAATTACCATCTTAAATATTCGTTTCGCTCGAGACAAGATGGCGAATACTTGTGTAACAGCACATCAGCTACGGCCTTCTTATCGCGGTACGAGCATCTCTCGTGTAAAACTATCAATTGAAAAAAAAAAAGTCAAACATCTTGCTCTTGCTGTTAGTGTAAAATCACCGCGGTTTAGTTTCCCGTTAACCATGTATGTACGTACGTACGCATGTATATCGTCTGGCAAGACGAAACGATAAGCCAAACTCTGCGAATCCGCAACAGGACGTCCTCTCTCGACCGTTATAAAACTCGTTACTGACCCACGGTGGTATCACGATCTCTTTATTTTGCCGAAAAGAAGTTTCTATTCGATTTTCGTTCGTACTTCGCCGATGAGACGAGCACAAGGGAAGAAGATCGAAGAAGATCGAGAATTAAACAGAGATGTTTCTATTTGAAACATCGTTTGGATCGTATCGAACTTGCACTACGAGTCCAAATAACAATTTTTAAGACAATCAAGGCACTTTTCATTTTGCTTATTTCGATATTTTTTTCTCATCGTTCTAAATGCTTCGAAAAAAATGCTGGCGAATAATCGTTGGATTTTTACACGATCTCACGGACTCGTCAGCTGTGTGTAATTTTATTATTACTATTTTTTAAATTATCATTCAGCACTGTCGAGTGAAACGAAAAATTTATACAAACTGCACGTGCGTTCCTTGAAGATTTCGAATATTTCACGATACAACAACAGGATAATTGAAAATGGCCACACCTGTTAGATTCGAGCCGAGAGATACCCAAGGTAAATTGTTACTCGAGTGAAGAGATTCTCCGACAAAAGTCATCGTCTCGATTAACTTAATCATGTATATACGTACCGTTAGTTAGCCAACTAACTCGGAAACTGATTGCGAGTGAAATGGAACAGAAAGAGACAATTCGTCCATCTCGCCGATCAACGTACGAAACAATGGAAAAAGGAAGAATTGGACCACGATGCGAAAGGTGCGAAAGATATTCGGGGAATGTGAGGAATGAACGACATGAGTACGGTCCTCTCTCCTTCCTTTTTCACCTGCGTGTGCCTCGCCAGTATCTCGAGTCGACTGGTCGAGCTAACGGGAACCATCCCGGGACGTTTTGTCCATCTTTTCTTTCGACGAAACGGCCGCGACTCTTTGAGAGTTCGGCTTCGAGTGTATACCGGAATCAGCTGACCGACAATCGCTGATCGTACCTTATCTATAGCGTGTACACTCTTATTGGCAAGAGCTTGCACTTGTCGAGCAGGCCTGTTTTCGATTTTAATCTTATTTTTATGTTATTACGTTTTTTTTTTAACTTCTTCAATTTTAATTCAACTTTGATCGTATTTAAATTTTTAAAAGAGCGCCTCAATCTTCGAACTTACAAGATTCAGATTTTCTTCAGAATTTTTACGTAATCTCGTTCAAAATGACACGCAGAAACTTTCATTCGAAGTGAAAAGTGCAAAAGTATCAATTGCAATAGAAGTTTCACTTTAAGCTTTAATAAGAGTGTGTTCAAATTATTGATACCTGTAAGACTGCTGTAACTTCTCAACGAGAAGTCCAAACTTCTTGAACCAGTTTGATTAGTATCTTGTACTAAACGTTTCAAATTAATGTATATGATGCGTCGTGTGCAAAATACAATATGCAAATGAAATAACTTAACGTCGACTCTTTGAATTACAACGTCGATCGATTAAGAATTACGCTTTCGATCCGAGAGAAGAAGCACACTGTGTAGACCTATGAAATTCGAACTTTAATGTTCAATTTTCATTCTTCAAACTGTGAAGATTAATACATAAATATAAATCATACGCTATACTTTATATCCAACAACGTTTACTGATAAGTGATAAGTGATGATTTCAATTCACGTAAAATTACAGAAATTTACTGCTGAACCATTGAGACTGATTTCGAATGAAATTCCTTACAATATTGTGCAACGTTGATTTAAAGAGAGAGAGAGAGAGAGAGAGAAAAAAGGACATTCAAATCAGGTGATCAGTTTAATGGATGTCGAATAAATATCTCATTCCTACGTTTTTTATTTCGCGTTTACGTGCGAACGATTCGCTTCTTCTTCTTCTGAATGAATCGCGCCGTCTCGAACGACTTCTAGGAACTTAATTTCAAACAATGAAAATCACGGGCCGTGTTTCTTGTACGGCGTCATTGTTAAACGGCACTGTTTCGTGTTGAATTACACGATTATACAGCCAGATGGAACAGGGGGCATTTGAAAAGGCTGACAATCAAGTGCAACAATAAGTAATTATAGATTCCCGGCTCGTTCGACTGATTCGATCGAACATCTCTGTTCAGACATTGAACAGCGGCGCGGTAATAAGCTCGAGTTAAGCGAGTCGATCGGAATGAAAGATCAACTTCCTTTTACTCTCCGTAGGATTTTACAATTTTTCCTTCCTGCATTAATCCCATTGGAAATTGAAACACATCGAGCGAGTAATTGCACTGCGCGAAAATGCAATTTTACGTAAGTTTCGCGATCGAGGAACCGAGCAGGTAATTTTTATATTGGGCAAATAATTTATATTGGGCATAAAATTACAAATTTTTATGCAATTACCAATTAAGCAATTGGGCAAATAAGAATCGTAAATAATTCGAAGTAACCGATCGAGAAAATAATGATCAATGTCAGTTATCGATTGAGCTTAATAGTTTTCGCGTGAAATATTGTGAAAATATAATTTTCAGCGAAGAAATTGAGCAAATAAAACCAGAAGTAATTTCACGCCAGGTAATTTACCCGACGGGGAAACTGAACAAATTACTCTCGTGTACAACTTTATATAATTTTTTACAAGTTAAGAAATTGAGGAAATAATTTTATTGAAATGTAGAAATCAACAGATGCAAATTATTTTTCTGAAATTATTATTGCCCTTCGTGTTACGTTGGAAGATTTCAATCAACACCGCATCTCGTAATTAACACTTTCATCACGCGTACGTGACTTTGATCAAACATTGATGAAAGAAATAAATGGTAACGTCCATTGAAAATAATAAAAATAATATTGAATTCAAAGAAAGTAACATCTAATAAGAACAAACAGTATCCAATATGTCCTACGTAAGTAATATTTTCCATACACTTAATGTAATAAATTAATATTTCTAACGCTCGTTCATCACTTACAATTAATATCAAATTAATTAATTTATCGATATAATTTAATTAATGATCGATTAAATATTATCATTTACAGTTAATATTAAATTAATATTTCTAACACTTGTCACAGCCTGCCGAGATTATTATTTGTTATTTTATTTCAATAATTTCTAACAAACATTTATTATTCTCCCCTGCAAACGTAGATCTATTCGAAGCTTCAATTATTTTTTTCTTTTTAAATAAGTAAAACGTAAGTGAATGAATTTGACCTTCTTCAAGTGAAATTATTCGATTTTCCTTTGAACTGTACATAAAATGCTAGACGATAATTTAACAATCAGTACGTAACATATTCGAGCATGTAAAGCATCGACTGTTTGTTGACTGAAAGCTTCGTTTTCGAGGAAATTAGTCTTGAAAGCACTGGTGAAATTCCACGAGGAAATTTACGTTAGTTTCGTTGCGAGTATTTTTAATATTTAATTCATTTATGAAAAACAAATAAATCACGAGGGGATATTTAATAGTTTCGTTGACAAAAATGGAAAAGTACGAAGTTCAACTTTACTCGGTTTTTTTTTTTTTTTTTTTTTTTTTTTTCCAATCTTTTTCTTCTAACATGTGGTTCGATAAGAAACAATTTGCACGAAGGACATACACAGTTTGTAATTAGTAAGTAGTTGCGTTGTAGAAACTGAATATTTTATTTAACTGTTTACATTTCCCTTTTCACGTCTTTTTAACAATAGATTGTAAAGCGTTAATATATTAACAATTACAGGTACTACAAATTAAAAAATTTAACTGATTTAAAATTAAAATTTTACTGAACACTGAAGGCAGAAAGTAACCTAAGACTTTTGAACGAGAGCATTGAATTTTCAAGTAAATGGGAAATTGGCTGTCTTATCAACAGAATGCGGATTTTATCCATTTCAAAATTTTCACGAACGTCGCTAAAGAAAATAGAACCTACAAAAAGGTTGGCTTTGTCTGCTCTATTTTAGATTATTTAATATATTATTATTAAATATATTTGTATGTCATTGTGCATACATTATTGCAACTATCAATTATTCGCAAATTTTGCACAAAAATTCGCAGCCCACTTGAAATAAAATAAAATACAAATAAATGCCTGTTGAGAAACCATAAACACTTTTATAAAACATTGACTCGTGTGTTAAGCCTACGATTGTAGCATTATAATATAAAATTCTGTATTTGTAGAATTAATGTAAATTCGTTTAATGTAAACGAATCCTTAGACAAACTGCTCGATGCTCGAACGCTCGTTAAATAAAAATCAAGTACATGGATACGCACATAATTAAAACTACGTATACCCGCCCACGCGTATGCTGATCGAAGGAGCATTAGATGACCTCCATATTAGGTACGGTGGAATCACCGAGACTGCCGTGGAAGATGGACTTATTTGGGAGACAAATTGTGGCAGAGCGTAATGCTCAATCTGTCTGTCAATTTTCTCCATTTAATTTTCAAATATAATACCGACACTATAAATTGTCATTTTTCTTACGCACACTGATTGCTCACTAATGATTCCAGAAACGTGCGTATTTCTAAACTTGTGCGTCACATTTCATAATAGATGTGAAAGAGAAAGATGGATATTGCTCAGGTGAAATTATAATAATAAAAGAGGCAATCGAACAAACGCGCGAAAGAGGCGAGCAACGAGGTGTAAGAAAAAAATTATGCAACGTGAGATCTGTGAAATGAATAAAAACCTCGCTATGAGTCATGAACCTCGTGTAACTGTTAACATGATAATAATAATAATAATCGCGAAGACAAGTAACTTATAGAAGCAAGTAGAATAATAACGTATACACATGACGAACATAAGATGAAGAGAGCATATCACTGGTGGAACAATAGTTTCATAAAATGTGTATCATTCAGTATTTGAAGTGAGTAGAACAGATTAAAATAAATCAAACAGTTCAGGACAAAGTATCATCGACTCGAATACCATTTCAAAATATATACCGCGACGAGTATAAGATATTTCATTTTTAATCCACCTCTTCCTCCAACGCACGTCGAAATTTCGAATAAACTAGATTGTTCGTTTCAAAGAACAATTTTAAACAGCCCCAGCCCTGTTTTCGCATTTTTTTTTTTTTATCCCGAGAGAACGTTCGTCGAGAATAAAAACTAGAAACAGACGCCACTGGCGATCGTCAACATTGACACAGAGCATGAATAGCAACGATGATACCAAGATGGAACAATACCGGACTGTATTCCATCACAATATGGACATTGGTCCTTGGACAGTAAATAATGTTGTCGGCGATAATAGATAAGAGAGTCAATTTAACGCTCCTATTGAAGATTAAATCAGAACAATTTGTTGAACGATTCTGTTCGGATGCACTATGTGTTTGTGTGTGTGTGTGAGTCTTGCACCTACGTACGTGCAACATAGCAAGAAAGACTAATTTAAAAATTGAAGACCAATTTAAGAATAATTAATAAAATGATAGAGTCACGATAAAATTATAAAATATAACAATTATAATTCACTTGAAAATTCAAGAATTGATTAATCAACGTAACTGGGAATTTAATAAATGGCAAATATATATTAAATTTAACGGGTCCTCCACAAATTTCGGCTTCTGATGTTTCGTGCTGTTTAATAAAACGCTAGATTTCATATTCCACGATTGAAAGGGGAAAACATACGGAACAGAACGAAAATGGAAAGGAGAGTGTAGCGAGACGGCCAGAAATTAGGAAAACACTGCAAAACTAGAAACTTACCTAATAAAATAACTAACTAATTTACTTGATAAATAATTAATAAATAATAAGTAGTAAATGATAATAACTAACTAACTAACTTAATAAATTTATACTTAACAGAATAAATGACAACTTCAAACTATTTCATTTTACACGAAGGCTAACTAAATTAGAATGCTGGGGATAACAAACGGAACGAGTTGTGTCATGGCAAAGTGAAATGGAGATTACGGTTACATATGATACGAAATTCTATATCCTCGTATGATAACAAGGTTATCCCGAGTAAAAATACACCGCTGGACACTGCAAATTTTTCATGCAAAAAGAAAATAATATTATAATGTTTTGCATTTTTCATGCAAAAAAAAAAAAAAAAAAAAAAAGTAACTTTAAATCCCTCTGATAGCATTTTAGCTTCAACAACAATTTAACAACATCTGTTAAAATAATAGTTAGATGTAGCAAAAGATTCTTTTATATCTATTTTATCATATTTACTATATTATTATATTTTATTTTATTTACTATATTATTATATTTTACTATATTTTACTATATTATTATATTTTATCATATTTACTATATTATTATATTTTATTTTATTTACTATATTATTATATTTTATCATATTTACTATATTATTATATTTTATTTTATTTACTATATTATTATATTATATTTTATTTACTATGTTATTATTATTATTTCATTATAAGTTTTAAACAGAATGTTTAATTACGTTAAAGAGACTGTCGACTCGATATTAAAAAACAAAACAAAATGTCGCTGTCAATTTCAATTAACAATAAGTGTAAGCAAATTTATATTTTTGAAAGCACAATGAATCATTGTATATAATACTGTATATACATTATATACCTATATATAATACTGAATATACTATATTACAAAAAATGTTGATCAACTACTCATATTCTCGATAGATTTGTATTCCTTGACGCAAACAAACGAAAACTAAGTTGTCACGTTTCTTACGAAGCGAGTTTCGAACAGTTTCCCTAATATTCAAGAATGTTTGACAAGGCATTACGGATAAGATAAAGAAACATGACAATACGGATCTTCGTTGTGCAATTAACATGGTAGAATCGTATTTGAAGAGGGAGGGAGAGACAATTTGCAATTGTCTATTGCAAATGTTTTACAAAAATGATGACTTACGTTCGATCTAGAAAATAACTATGTTATTATGGGTGTTCACTTTTATTGCACACGTTGTATCGTTGTACGAATGAACATCCTACGATTACTCGTTCCTTTACGGCTGTTTCACCGTAGTTCAGTACAGTAATAATGAAACAGTAGTCACGATTTCCCACGAGTCACCGAAGCAGTTTGGATTTTCAAGATACGAAAAAAAAAAAAAAAAAAAAGAATCACGATGACACGTCAGTGATCTTTCGTTATTTCTGTTAAGACCCGATGTGCAATTAAAAACTGCTACGTATGCAATGATGCAAAAAGTACGTAAAGAGTGATTTAATTTATTATTTGTCATCGACGTTTTCAGATACACACGCAATCTATGTGACGACATACGAATAATATATTTGAAGTTAGCCAGGAAAATTCCAAGTTGGAAAATTTTTCCAACAACCATTTCATTGGGACATTTACCGGAAATAAAAAAATTTGGAATGATGAATTTGGACTGTTTGCTTAAATTGGTTATATAATAGTATATTAATATTATTTATAATCCTGTGGAAATTTTAAAAAATATTTCTACTTCAGTAAATTTATATGTATTCTCTCTTCAATAAAAGAACATTAACATTTTTTTTTTTTTAGCAAGAGTTATAAATCTTTTGGAAAGTTCACTTTCTCTCCCTTTTCTTAGAAAGTACATCTTTACTCACGAATGAAATTATGTATAACCCTGATATATCCCAAACTGACTTATATAAATCAATAATTTCAAACTGATTTATATAAATATACAGATACGTATGAATAATAAAATGAACAGTCAGTTAGTTATGAAGGAGATACAGATACGTATTCATTTGTAGTTGCATTATAATGCAGAAAAATAAAATCAAATATGTACTAATTATAATCAAAAATAATTATAATTATTACATTATAATATGATCTATTATTATTACATTATATTATATATTATATTAATATATAGTAATAATAATTATATTAATAATTACTGTAACAAATAATGAAATAAAAAGAAAATAGTACATTAACTTTGATGATACAATAAAGAAGAATAGTAAAATGTAGTACACACTTTCTATCCAGAAACTATTGTACACATCAACGACATAAGACTTGGCAGAATTGATTCTGCTAAATATAAAATTAAACTAAATTTCCTTCGCGTAAAACATCTCTTAATCACCCACTCGAATGATTCTTGTATTTATCTAAATGATACTAAAGTATACGTAGAATGGAAATACCAGTATCGATACTTATTAATTATTATTCAATCGTAATTAATTTTACATTTGTGACACGCCACGAAATCGGTGTTTTAATTGTGTTTTTCTTTTAATTCGTTTCATTCTCCTGGCGATTTCGATTTCAGAAAAGGCAGAACAGAGGGGAACAATGCAACTATGAAAACTGAAATACGAAAATAGTTGGAGACTCGATTATATCGGTGAGCCACCGGTTACGTAAGCGAAACTTTCAACCTGAGCACGTTCGTTCAAACAAAGATTCATTTCCTGAACTTCGATTTTAACCATCTCTTCTAAACACCTCGACTATAAATTGCTTGAATCACGCTTGCTGCATGAACTTTTCAATTGTCGTGGATAGATTGAGTAAGTGATGTTGTTCATCTGCGAGACGGAACACCTAATTCTTATTTTTTACGGATTACTATGTTACGACGAAGGAGCAACGAAAGCATGTTTTATATCGTCGATATTCATTCTGTTGATCATTGCAATTTTTCTGACATTAACATCTTAACACTTCAACGTTAGTTTTAATATCTTACTTTCAATTTTAATTTTAGTTTTTTAAACATAATTCGAATATTGTATTATTTTTATTTTAAAATATTTACAAATGCTAGGGCCTCATCGGTGAGTATCAAGTGTTCAACTGATAAAATCGCGAAATTTTTACCGATCCTCAGAACGTAATTTCTGATTTCTTTCATTAATTGAGAATTAATGCAAATTCGAAATAAAATTCTTAACCGATTGAAGAAAATCATTCGTTTTACAAGATTATGCATTTATGAGAAATTGAAAGATGAAAAAATACGCTAATAAAAAATACACAGACTATCTAAAACAAAGTAACAGAAATAATTATCTAGGTTCTACTTTTTTAATTATCTTGACACAAATATAAATTTGTATATTATATATATATAGTCTTAACAAATTGGTATGTTTATATAGATCAATTTTAAATATAATTTACCTACCAGTTAAACACATAATTTACATGTTGAATTATTTTTATTCCTCGTATTATTTATATACCAATTTATAAATTTTTGTCTCGAAGAATTTATACGCGATTGAGATTCAAATTGTTGTTCCATGATTTTTACAAATTTCTTACGTTCAAAGTTGCTTTTCAGTGGTTCTCTTTTTCTTTTTTTTTTTTTTTTTATTTGCACACAGGGTGTAACCGAATTAACTGACTTCCGAGAACTTCCTATTTTACAGGTTTTATGAAGGAAAAGGTTACATAAACGTAATCCGGAAATGTTCTCATTCTGAGTCATAGCACTTAAAACGTGCATGCTAGGAAAAGCGTGCGGAAGTGGCCTTTAATAAAAAAAAAAAAAAAAAAAAAAAAAAGCTGATACATACTTGCTATCAGGTTCATAAAAATCGCATGGAATAATTACAATCAGTATTTACGTAATGGAAAAGCCACGACGATAAAATAATTTTCGACGAGTTTTTAAATGGATATTATGTAGTAAAAGTTTTTTCTTTCGTTAGAAAATGACGACGTAATTGATATATCCGCTATTATTATTTATTGTAATACATAATACGATAGTGTTACAACTCTGTAACAGAGTTTGAGCAAAATATGCACACGTAGTCGCATTTCTTTCTTTTTCCCTTCTTTCTAGAGTATCACCGACGTAATAAAATCATTCTCTCAGATTTTGCAATAACGATAATATTTTCTTCCGCCGTTGTAATTATACAAAAACTATATTAAACATCATCTCTTCCTTTTGATTTGCCCGTTTCTCATTTTCCACGTCCAAAGATAAAATAAAATTAAAGAAACAAACGTAAAATCAAATTTTTCTGAAATCAAATTTTTCTGAAATCAAATTTATCAGGCACATAACTTGAGATAATTTTTGAAAAAATTTTATTCTACGTTTCCTTACTTTTGTAGAGTAAACCCTCCTGTCGATTACTCGCGCCAGTACGCTAAATTAGCTAAATTCAAGTACATGTATAAATAAATTTTCAAACTTGATTTTCTCGAACAAAAAAAGAAAAAAAAAAAACGAAGGCTTTGATGAGAAAATTTCGACACGTTTTTACACACACAGTTTCCGTTTTTTCCATTCTATTGCATCGTATTTCTATTCACACATTCTTACAACGCGCCTCTCGTCCGATCTTTTTAGGAACAATCTGTACGCGAGTCGACTCGCTTTGTGTTCCAACTTGAGGCTTAACAAACCCCATAGTCGCGAGTGCATACTGATTAAGCAAAATTGCCCGTGACGACGTGCCCCGCGTAATCGGGTGGCAACCGCAACGAAGGTCGATTCAATTATCTGCTTATCCGCAAGAACGAATTATCCACACCTATCTCTCCGCGAATACATCTATTTCGAAGTTGTGTCGTGATAAAACGCGTGTATCATCGCCACGCCACGTGTGCATCCTCCTTTTGTCCCCTGTGCGAACATACTTGAACGAAGAACACGAATGTTTGCTTCGCGCACACTGGGATCGTGATTAAGTTAAACTTTACACGATCATTATTTTCGCGTTGCATTATACTCGTAACGTGCGAAATATATCTGTATGGTCTGTCCATTAACTTTGTTATACAATTGTATTTATTACACTGGCGAAACTCTATTTCGCACTTCATATTAAATTTATATCGTCAGATTTTATTTTAATTTTATTTTCATTAAAATATCAACGCAATATATCATTTCAACGATTTCGTGAAATTGTACAAAAAGTCTGTAATTTTTATGTAACCATCTATTGGTGTCTATAGTTGCATCGAATATCTTATCAATATTATTTAAATAATATTATATTTAAATTATTTAAATATTATTATTAAATGTTATATTTAAATTATTTAAATATATTTAATTATTATTTAAATAATATTATATTTAAATAATATATATCTATTAAATAATATTAATTAGAATTTTTTAAATGTATCGTTATAGTATAACAATTGTATTATCTTGTATTAACCTGAGTTGTTAACCTATTGAATTAAAATAAACAAACAATATTTTACAACGATTACAAAGTTACTGCGATTGTACGTCATTAATAAAAATTTCAACTATTTTTCGAAAAAAATCTCTGTCTATCCGTCTCACTGTAAATCGAAATTCGAGATATTGAAAATATGTGTATCACGGAACAGAAAGTGAAAGTATCTATAACAACGAGGAAAGGATTCTTTTTTTTTTCTTTTTTTTTTTTTTACCGTAACACGACGTCTGATATCATCTCAGATAAGTATTACATCGTATGCATAATTTAAATAATTTCTCTCTCATGTACTTTCGTTTCTTCTTCCTGTCAATTTTTCGCTTTCTTTATCTAAATTCCTTTTGAATAAATAATAAGTCGTCTTCTGGCTGCTTTCGTGACGATCGCCAGCCATTCGTTCAATCAGAATTTAATAGCAACTTCATCTTCTTCAAACGTGAATTACAACCATCGTGGTTTGTGTACCACGATGAATGAAACAAGTGCGACCCGTCGTTCTTAATTGGACGTGTAATTAAATTCTTTATCCGTCGAGCATCAGGAATTTCATTGCTTCGCTCGTTGCTTCGATACGAATTGATAAATTCAAATTATCGAGGGAAGTTGTATTCCCTTAAAAAAACGCTTCTCCGAGTGAAACGCATTGCCGAGTTTTCGACAATTGTCAAGTCGGAATATTTTATGTTACTTTTTTGATTTCACGAAGCTGTCATCGATTCTTTAATGAAAATAATACTAAAATATTATATAAATAAATATAATATTATATATAATATATAAATTATAATAAATTATATATATATTGTATATAATAAATATATAATAAATTATAGTAAATTATATACAATATTATATAAAAATATATAATAAAACATTGTAAAACAGAATAATAATTAAAAAGTGTTAAAGAAGAATATCTTATAAATATTTCATATATTCTTAAAATATTATAATAAATTATATATAATATTATATATAATAAATATATAATAAATTATAGTCAATTATATACAATATTATATAAAAATATATAATAAAACATTGTAAAACATAATAATAATTAAAAAGTGTTAAAAAAGAATATCTTAGAAATATTTCATATATTCTTAAAATATTATAATAAATTATATATAATATTATATATAATAAATATATAATAAATTACAGTAAATTATATATAATATTATATAAAAATATATAATAAAACATTGTAAAACAGAATAATAATTAAAAAGTGTTAAAGAAGAATATCTTAGAAATATTTCATATATTCTTAAAATATTTTCAATCATTTCACTGTTTCTCCATTGTTCATGAGATTCTACACCTATTGACATTCTTATAAAACGATAAATGCATCTGTTGAAGTATGTGACTCATTTAAATTACATATTATATTTAATTATACTTCTTATATAAATAGACATTTTAAACCGAAATTTATTGTGAAATGACAAACTGTCAATACACGACATACTAATACGGCAATATTCAACAATACACGAATAGACTGTAGATTATAGATATTCATGCAACTTCACTTTCATACAGAACGGAATCGAAAACGAAACGAAGCTCGAAGATATTAATAATTCATTACCTTTTAATTACTACGCACGTTCGCGTTCACGTTTCGTGTATTCCCAAAAAACCTTCGCAGCCACGTAATTAAAATTCACGCGGGTCTCATTCAAATGAAAAACTAATATAGCGACGTAATTTCTTCTCTAACGAAACAACGCTGGAAAACACAAAAGTACTGAGAACTTCAATTCACAATTGTCCAAGGTGATGGGACGACGTCAAGGGAAACACGAGAGACACGTGAGAAACGCACTCTGAATGCGTTTAGCTAATTGTTCTTCTGTTGTTGGCCAACCACACGGCGTGTGTGCATTTGTTTTTATATTATAGAAGAGGACACTCTCAAAGCTCATTCTATCGCGAAGTAAAATTTCGCGATAAACCGAGCGAAGTCGAAATGAGAAAATTGTCGGTAACTGGCACTGGCTCGCCATGCATCGTCCCGAGGCAACGTTTATCGTTTAACGAGATCGTAGTGAAATTATAAATCTTCGTTCGGTCGCGTGACTTCCAGCGCGAGAATGATTAATAACGTCTGGGCTGGCACGTAGTCGGATAGTGCACGTACAAACTCGCGGATACTTGGCTGAAATGTGAATTAAATTCGCGTCCCGACGACGCATCAAGATCTCAGATTTCACTCAGAAAGGGTTTTAGTTCAGCTAACCTCGAGGCTTTATTCACCGAGTCTCACTCGTGTTTTTTCCAACCTCCGAGGTTGATTTTCTAGAGAACGCGTGTAAAAAATTTTCTTGCGCCTCTCGTCGAAGTCACCGAGTTTCCTGTTCAAATCTCGAGTCAGTTCAACATCGTTTGCATTCGAGTTGCAAACAGACTATGATATCTGTTTGAAGATATATTGATTGAAGAATTTCAGCTGTTATTTAATTATAAATAGATTTCTGGATAGAATCATTTTTGATCTTTGAATCAGTATTAAATTGTATTAAATCGTAGGCCACGAGAGTTACTAGATTATAATTTTAATTGTATAATTATAATTATATATATATATGATGAATCACTGTTCGACATATTCAATTATTAATGATAATATATTAATATATGTACAATAATATATTTTATTATAATTACTATACAATTATAATATATTAACATATGTATGATAATTATTACAATATATTTATAATATATAATGTAATTATAATCAAAATGTAAATATATCAAATGTATATAATCAACATACAATTAAATGCACCCATTCAATCAATCAACTGATTAATTAATATTAATATACACTATATTGTCCTCCTTAACATCAGAGGCATGAATGTGCAATTCGGCTAATTGTGAGAATGCACAACTGAATATATGTAGAAAGTAACAGCAAAGCAACGTGCCTGCATTCGTGAATCAGATAGAACAGTGTATGCAATATGCATTAACTACAATACCTACTTGAACAAAAGAACTTTTCAGGAGCCAGTAAATCAGGCACATGTGCATGTTGTATATATTGTATATTGTATTGTTTAATACACTGTGCGTGGTTGTGCAATATACATACACGTATATGTATTTTTTTAACTCAAGAAATAGAGAGATAAAAACTTACAAAATTAGGCGATGTATCTAAAACATAAATTTTAAAATTTATAATTGTAATAGTATATTTATTGTAATATTAAATTTATTCTCAGTATGTTTCAGATGCATTTTTAAATATATTTGCTTAACTGGAATTTTCATCTTGCCCTATGCGAGGATTAAATTATTTGTTTAGAAGAATTCTTGTGTAATAATAATATAAATTATCGACTAACACTCTACAAATCATTATAAATTTTATAAATTCAAGCGACGACCACTTGATATTGCTGATATTGATATTCCTCTGATTCTCACGTGATATTGCAATTCTATTTAATTTTGTCATTCGGGCCTTTGAATGAAATAAAATAAAAAGAAAGGCTTTCTATTCGTGGTGGGCTTTTGAACACGAGAGGAAATTGCAGATTGATGTAGGCAGAGAAAGTGAATGATCTAAATGTTCCTGGCGAACGTAATGAATGTGATTTTTATGAGAGGAAATAAACCATTGTATGATATGTAACTCTTGCTGCTGTAAAGAATGAAGCTGTTCGTTTTGTGCGTTGGTATCAAACCGATTGCTCTAACCTATATAATGTTTATAAAACTAGAGATGCAGCAATAAAAATCAGCGTGCAAACTACTGATCTCAGTTATTGTTACCTGAATTAATATACATATGTACGAAATGAATTATGATATATATTTGCAAGTCGAACCGGTTAGTTCCAACTTACTTTTTAATTTTATATATAAGAATATATGATCAGGCTATTTAATTCAGTTTTAAATCAACTCACTTCAGTTTTACCTTCGTTGGTATCCTTTAACTTTTGCGTATTTAAAATTCAATTTTACAAATCGGTGGTTTAACAATATTTAAATAAATAAAACAGATGACATACAATTATAATAATAAAATATTTACTTTGTGTGATGACATTTATAGATAATACACATAAAAGACAGATAAAATAAACAATATAGCGAAATTATAAAACATTGCTCTGTATGAGACGAAAGTGGATGATGAATAAATAAAATTCTAAAAATAAAAACGTGATGAACTATTGTTCCACGAAATGAAATAGACAGCAAATAAATAAAAGTTCCAGAAATAAATGAATTCAACGCGTACAAGGGAATTTAATTACAATTTTGGAGAAACAAAATTGCAATTTCAAGAAGAGACGGATTTAAAACGGCAATTAAAACCTCGTGAAGTCACGACTCGAATGAAACGATCGGCCACGATAGAAATTTTGACGAGACTGTTAATTAAGCGTCATAAGTAAAACGGTAAAATCAGGCGGCGTGTTGCTCTCAATTTTGAAACGTTCTCGTCGAGAGATAGATATCTGATCGCACCTGGTTCACCCTGAGAGATCGAACCAAGACAGAGATAAATTGGCGATCACGCGGAGAAACGCGGAGAAACGCAACGATCCGAAGGGAACAGGTCTTTCGTTTGGAACGATACGCGATATATACCGTTTCCGTCGATTTCTGCTCAAACTGCAATGTGAAAACGATGCTCGAGGATTTTTTCGTGTCGTTGTCGGATCTCGACGTTCGCGACAACGTGAATTGATTGAGCGTAGCTCAAAATTAAGAGTATACTTGCATTAATAAATTCGTGTATATGGTATTAATATATATTAATGTGTTATGGTACATTTGTATTTAATAATTTTATTATTACTATTTGTTTTTATTTATTTTGTATAGTTATTTATACACAATCATATAAAATATTATTATATTGTCTATTTGTATATATGTCTGTTATTGTATTTATTAATATGTAATATGTCCATTTGTTATATTTATTAGTATATTATTTATTTTGTAATAGTAGTAATTTATTAGTATATTTTATTTATTTACATGTAACATGTCCATTTGTTATATTTATTAGTATATTATTTGTTTTGTAATAGTAGAGTCATTGATGATCATCAACAGAATTGGTCAGACAATCATACGATTGGAAGATAGTGGAAGATATTACATGAATTATAATTAATGGTACAATATATTATAACAATACAATAGCGGCAATTAGTATTTAACAGCGACACAGTAATAATAGAACGTTAAAAATTAAATAGGCTAATCACGTATCTAATGTCATAAAGCTAATATTCAAGAGTCCTTAACTCTCTTTAAACGTCAATAGAGGTCGAAGCGAAATTTGCATAAATCAATTGGGTAACGTCAATAAGCACTTTCAATATTTTAGTTCATCTCCTATGTAAATATAGCATATATTTTATTCTATTTTATTTTTACTGCAATTTATTCGATCGAATTCCTTTATTTTCGTTTCTTTTTCTTTTTGTTCCACGCAACCCCTCGAGAATTAATAACAACAGTGATAAAGCAATGATTTTTCCATTAACAAACCCCTAGAAAAACATGTTTCTGCTTCCGTAACTCGTTCCCCCGAAAATTGAAACGTTTCACGTTCATAAATTATGTGGAATTTTCCTCTAAAGTCGCGCCGCGACAAAAGAAAAACGCTACGCGTAAATGGTTTAAACGGCTGTCCAGATCCGCATGCGAGATTAATCCGAGAAATTTAATTAAATCCTTCGGAGCGAGCAACACAACGTGAGAGAATGAGTTGGTCGGACAATAGGGCAAGCGCCACGCGGTGCGATTGCACCTTGGCTTCCGAGGTGAGTCGTCAGCCGAAGAATAATGGGTTTTGGCCAGGAGAACTCTTCTTCTAAATCTGTCCACCAGCCATCGACCCTGTTCTGAACCTACTCTGCTTTCGAGAAGACTCGAAAATGCGTGAATGAGACGCTGCGCCAACATATTATTCCTACGAAAATATCCCGATTTCGCCCAGAAAAATCTTATCGGCAACGAGAAATTGGGAAAGACTCGTTCTTTGATTCGATTAAAGAGCTACGCGAAACCAAAAATTTGTAAAATCGAAATAGATATATTTCGAAGTAAATATTTTGCGTTTTTAAAGAATATTGTTACTATTTTATACTTATCGAATTACTGATTACTTTACATTGATATTATATCGTTTATATTTTATACTACCTTGCTCGTTCGTATAACACCGAACGTTCAGAAAATAAAATTCGCGGATAAAATGAACAGCTTTGTTGATTCGAACTTTTATTTATTTATACGATTTCGACAAGTTTCTAAAACACTTCCCCTTTACTTTCTTTTAACAATGTGTGCTGTGTTTCAAATGCAGGAAAAAAAAAGTGCACGTTTACACGAGCACACCAAGCATCAGGTATTAAAAACTACGGGATACGAATCAGTCAAAGGAGCAGTGTTTGAAATAAAACGATTCTGAAAACTGTGTAGTTTCTTCTCTTCTGCTAACCAAACTTCTTAGTGACTATTGTGCAAAGAAGTTCCAAAAACTTTGTTTCCAAGGTAGGTATCTTTTCAAGATATTACATTATGTACAATTTAGTTACTGGAATTTACAATTGTGACAAAAGGAGACGATCGTTTGAAAAATGATTCTTATCCTACAGAAAATATTGCCAGTTCCGAATTAAACCTTTACACGAGAAAGTGTTATCCAATTTTACAAGCGTATATTAATAAATTGATTAACTAATAATTAATTACAGCAATAATAATTAATTGTAGCATTAATAACATCAATTATTAGCACTAGCATTTACGTTAATAATTAAAGTGCAGTATTAATAATATCAATTAAGTAAATAATACTACGAATTAATATTATATTAATAATTGTAAACAACAATACAAATAACAAATCAATTTATTAATTAATTAATACAACAAATTATATTGTATTAATAAGTTAATTGAATAATGTCAATTAATTACAGAATTAATAATATTAAATAATTAACAATTAATAATACTATAGAAAACAGGTTACATTATAGTACTATAAATTAAATATAGTAATTAATTTTATAGTATTATATATATAGTTTAATTTATTTTATAGTTATTTTATAAATTAAATATAGTAATTAAGTTTATAATATTATACATAGTTTAATTTATTTTATTTATAGTACTATAAATTAAATATAGCAATTAAGTTTATAATATTATA
This sequence comes from Frieseomelitta varia, assembly GCF_011392965.1. Taxonomy (NCBI): domain Eukaryota; kingdom Metazoa; phylum Arthropoda; class Insecta; order Hymenoptera; family Apidae; genus Frieseomelitta; species Frieseomelitta varia. The sequence goes on from NW_025110086.1 coordinate 136,790, forward strand.
CACAGTTTAATTTATTTTATAGTACTATAAATTAAATATAGCAATTAAGTTTATAATATTATACACAGTTCAATTTATTTTATAGTACTATAAATTAAATATAGCAATTAAGTTTATAATATTATACACAGTTCAATTTATTTTATAGTACTATAAATTAAATATAGCAATTAAGTTTATAATATTATACACAGTTCAATTTATTTTATAGTACTATAAATTAAATATAGCAATTAAGTTTATAATATTATACACAGTTTAATTTATTTTATAGTACTAAATTAATATAATATAATTAACATAATAAATTAAATATAGTAATTAAATAATATTATAACACTATAAATTGTCTACGCATTATGATATTAATAATCAACAATTAATATTATAAATACTACATTACAAATGTGTCTCAAAGATTGTATTCACTGATACACTAGGAACACGCCCAGCACTGGCGCGCAGCAGAATGCAAAATTTTTCAATTTTTGGCACTGGTATTATTTTCTACGAAAGGTCTCTTCGAACCACTGAACCCCTGTTACGTCACTCGGGCATTCAAAACCGGTGGAAAGAAGACTATGACTATTCAAGGCGACATTTTCTTTCAAAAAGACTTTCTTGCAAAGCATTAAAAAAAGAAAAGAAACTAAACAGCAATTAACATTCACTTACACGAACGAGACATCCCGACCGAGCACGTGGATTAACAAACACGCCGACATTAACCTTTTTTTTTCTCTCTCTCTCTCTCTCTCTCTCTTTCTCTCTTTCTGGCGACGAACGAAGTGTCTGGTAGTTTCGCTGAGAATAGCCGAACTAGGTCGTAACCCAGTTGAGAGAGGATCGTGCCGCGGGCAAAAGCCAGTTTTCTATCTGCTGAACGCGCGTACCGTTTGTTTTCTTTCAAATAATCGTCGTCCGTTTCCCCTGTTCGGCAACAGGGATCTCGTTACACGCTATCATTTCATAAACTGTTGATCATCGAACCGGTGCGTCCGTTTACGCAAATTAGCGTGAACTTTTGCTCGACCGCGAAATTACACGCATCTCTCTTTCATTCTCAGATGAAGCCAGGAATCGTCCATCTTCGATTGTAATTTGTTTTAACGATTTCGCTTCGGCGAGTTTGCAACGGTGCGGATCGTTTTGACGTGTCGATACCAACGATCTATTACTGGCTGCGTGTGACAGGCGATTGCATTTTCTATTTTCTAAACGTTTGTAACGAACGTTTATTAGCCTCGGTTGTCAGTGGAAGAGAATTATTATCGTCGGTTGTTCGAATCCTTTGAGACCACCTCGCGTGTCACGCTGGAGGTGACAATGCAAATTTACTGTGACCTCCGAGATCTTACTCTCAGTAATCGCACTTTGAAAAATTATTAGACATAAATTATGTAATAATAAATGAATAACGTTGAGTTTTGCTACTGTAAGTTAATTTTGAAATTAAATTAAACGCAAGTGGACGTGCAACGACATTGAAAACAAATCGAAGGGTTCACAATCAATCTTGTTAATAGATATATTATTTTAATGAGTTAGTGTTATTCTGACTAATTATACAACTAATGGACATATAATATATTATTATTATTACTAATTCATGTATAGCATTGTATATCATTTTGACTAATAGTTGAAAAAGTATTGGCACGCTTAGTTTTTCTGACGATATCTTTGTGAAAAAAACGAACGATATATTTCCATAAATAGCTGACTGCGTGCAAAAGTAACGTGCACAGTGGCAATTTCCAACAATAGGTTAAAATATTAATTATATATATAATAAAATATTAAATATATACATAATATATTAAAATATATATTTTATTATATATATATATATAATAAAATATTAAATATTATATATATATATAATAACAAGAAATGCAAGAAATGTAAAAATTCAGGACTGAAAAAAATATCGACAGCACTACAGTCTACATTCAACGATGGAATTTAATGGCGGAGTGACACGATTTAATTCAATTAATCAAACGAAGGTCGCGATGAATCAATTAAAATGCGACATTGCTCGAAACGCTCGTTTGAAAATCATCAGTTTAGAGCAAAGACTCCGCGCAGAGTCGACCTAAATCGAGTCGTGACCGATTGAGTAAGAGAAGCAAGAAAAGAAGGTAAACTCCAAACGAACGAATCGGTGTTTTTTTTTTTTCTAGGCTGGAGATCTAAACTGGAAAACGGCTCGCGGGGCAGCAGGTGATCTCGACCTGAATTTTCAACCTAATTGAACGGAACGAGGCGAGTGAAGATTACAATGGGGCGACGATGATTCGTTCCATTTCCGTTTCGTACCGAACGAACGAAACACGTACCTCGCTGCGCCTGCATCTTTTCTTTATCATTCTTCCTGTTTTCGTCGCGCGGTGATCTAAAGGGAATTTTGTGGCCTTGAAAAACGAATTTTTCAAGTTTCAAGCTCGGAAGAAGAACTTCAAATACTTTATTTATATATTCCCACGAAATATATAAGAAATGTTTCTTTCCATTTTTAACCATTATTATTATTTATATTCATATTTATATATTATTTATATTTATATTTATATATAGTAATAATATATAAAAATTATATATTATAAAATATTATAAAAAATTATATATTATAATTATAAAATTTATATATTATTTATATTTATACTTATATATATTATTATATTTATATTTATATTTATATATTTATATCTATATATTTATATATATAGTAAAAAAATATATATAGCATATTATTTATATACTATACGGATTATTAAATTTTTCAAATAATGTGTGAAAAGTTAAGCTTATACGTACATATACGAACACAAATATAAATACATAGTTTATATAAATACACAATTTTATATGAACATATACACAGACGTATACGAACATATAACTATAGGTACATACCAACTATAGGTAGATACCAACAAATAAATATAGATACATATATATATATATTATACATTATACATTGCATACATATAATATTATATGTATCCTAGTAATGTCTGTAACATTAATATAACATTAACATTATATGATATTACATTACATTAACATTAACAGTAATCACATTCTCATTGAAAAAATACCGAATCAAGCAATATGAGCTTTCTCCTACATTTTCTATTTTTATATTCGTACGCGCAAACGTATCTCAGCTGCTGTATTCTACTCGCACGAGTTACATCAGTTATACTTCTGTTGAAGAAGAAGAAGAAAAAAAAGAAAAAAAGAACCGAAAAAGAAACTAAACGCGAAAGTGTATTTAATTTTAGCCGCGAGAAATCACTCGCGAATGCGTCGCGCCGTTTCGGCTTGTTGGCTCGTTGCATTTCGTATGCAACGGATGTTGCACCGGCTGCCCGGGTCCTCCAGTCTTCGTGACTCGGGAAAGCTCCCGTTACAGAGGTCCCGCGCGCGCCACGGGCACAAGGATACCGGGCAACAGACCGGTATGCCCAGAGGATCCTGTTCTTCGACTAGCTAGGGACCAACAAGGTGCATTTCCTACTCGCGCAATGAGGTTACGAGATTGTTGCGCGCCGCCAGCGGCTCTTCCTGCTGTCCGAGTTCCATTTATTTCGCGTGTTCTCTCGTATCGTTAACCGCCAATTTTTCTTTGACATTCCGTTCCGACATTCCGGCATTCCGTTATTTATTTTCATCGGCTTTGTAACGGTAACGATTGACATCCGTGTGTGCGTGTGCGTGTGTGTGTGTGTGTGTGTTGCACCAATGCCGGTGTTCTTTTGGCATTAACCACACTTGCGCCGGGGCAACTGATTGCGGACCATAACGAGTGACCGAACGAGTGTTCAATAATTCGTCGCTTTCTCTTTGAACACGTCGCTACGATATCACTGGATATCACTGGAGAAATGACTGTGAAGTGGCAAATTTATTATTTGTGTTGCCTATTTATCGTTTTACTTAAATGTACTTAAAACTGAGAAAATATTACAATTTTGGAACAAGAACAATTCTCGACGTGCGTGGCACGTCATTCCAGCGCAAGAGGTTGACGCCGCCGTTATAGTTTACTTACGTTTTATCTTATTATATCTTTTTCAACTTTTTTTTAATTATAAAACGTTTGTGATATCGTGTGATATATGTATGTATATATATATATATATATATTTTATAACAAAACGACGTTTCATTATATTTTTTAAACGAGGGCGTTTCCTTCAAGCTACGTGTGGAAATAAATATAAATATACTTATTATGTAATGTAACATATAATATATAATATATAACAAGTATATTTATTTTTATAATAATATATAATATATAATATATAACAAGTATATTTATTTTTATAATACATATATATTTGCAATTAAACATATATAATAGTTATATTTTATATTCAATATATTTTATATTTCACATATATCCTATGTGTCGTATTTAATAAATAAGATGATTAATTCATCGATGAATCATTACTTCGCACAAATATAGAATTCTAATGCAATTAATCGTTTCGATTGATCAATATCAATTACGATTTGCATTAAAATTAAATACCGCGTTGAGATAAGCGGAAGCAATCGACAAGAAATCGAAACGCTGCGTAAATAACTCCTTCAGAGTTAGGAAAGAAGTGAGACTTAACTATTCAGGGAAACGGCGATAATTGTAACCTCGATAATTTGCTAGAAAATCTCACTTTCAAGATGAAGATACTTGATCGTTTCGCTATAAATAAATAAATAGATGGAAAACGAAAAGGAATGGCAGACCTTTTAAATCTCGTGTGAATGATTGATTATCTAAATTACGTACGAACTTTGACACGCATCGAATTCCATTATCAAAAATTTTACCGTCTGTCGAAAAACAGACGATTGATTTATTACCAGTTTTACTTCTAGTCGTTCATTATCGAAAGTTTTATGGTTGCGGTTTTCCATGTTAAATCTGAGTTTACAACTAAAATTCATTTTTGCCAAATAAATATTGGATTATACAGGACAAGTACTAGCCATTAATTAAATAACGAAATGATATAACGAAAGAATACTAAAATTGCTTTAATTTAAGCGCAAAAAGTTTATATTAAAATTCATCATTCTAAATGTCAAATGAATATTCAATTAAAAAGTAAATGTTATTCAGAATGATTGTGTGTTGAATAAATAATACAAGAATACAAGAATATTAAAAATATTACTTAAAGATTTTCAGTTTAATTATCCGTTGCAATTTTTTTTTTTTTCGATTATCTGTTGCGATATTAAAAACAGAGTAAGAAATTCAAAGAGATGACATTACGTCGCAATTACTTTAAACACAGAGGATAATATATTTTAATTATCTGTTGAAGTATTAAAAATTCCCGCAGAAAATATTACGCCGAGATATCTCGTATTTTAATCGTAATTACTTCAAACACAAGAGATGTATTTTAATTATCTGTTACAGTATTAAAAAAATATAACAAGTTCATTACTGTATAATATCTGAACAGACACACTAAAAGCTATAACAACGACATAAGAAGAACAAAAGAATTTCAGAAGAAGAAATTTCTGGAAACACTGAGTCAATCGACACTCAATAATTCACATAATTCGAAATAATTCACATAAACTAGACCTCTTATCCCGAAAGTTTAGAACTTTAAAAAAATGGTGGCGGACATTATTTTTCCAGAGATTGAAACTATTTATCGTCTAGCAAATCCGTAATGCACGTTGATAATTGCTTTAAATTTAAACGATCTCGACTCTGTTAGAAAGATACAATCAGCGAGATTTCGTGTTAAATACCACTTGAACGATTATTTTCAATGCTGTGTCATTTTATTTGCAAATGATACAAGAAAAGTTTGTCGAGGGCAAAGGCCTAATTATCGTTCTCGATGCTTGAGCTCCAAAACATGTGTAACTACAGGAAAAATAACATCTCACGCGTCAGTCTCGCAATTAGATTAAACAATTGGATTAAATATTTCTTCTTGTACGATATCTCGACGCAACGAACGAGCATCGCGTCCGAAAAGCAACAAACAAGTCTCTGCAATGCAACGCATTCGATCGAACGTATGTAGCTGCGATTCTCGATTTAGTTTTAGCGATACTCGGTTAAATAAGCGAACAAATACACGCGGCAGATTTACCGCTGTGATAAAAAAAACGAGAAGAACGAATATAATAAAACAAATCGATAAGAATGTGTGTGTGTGTGTATATATATCAGTCGTTGCACCTGTTCCTTAACGCGCAGACGACACGAAGCTCAAATCTTGGCACCATTTCAACTTGTTCTTTCTGATCTTTTTTTTTTTTTATATCTGCGATAGAAACGCCAGAATTATTTCGCAACGAGAGAGAGAGAGAGAGAGAGAGAGAAGTTTGCAGAGACCGCAATAATTTAATAATTTTTTTAAAAACATTTATCACTTCTTTCTTCGACACTGTGGCATAGACAAAGCAGGTAGAAATTTAATTTAATAATATGTAAGAAATATTTTCACTTAATGTTTCTCATTGTTGATTGCTCTAATTAATTTTCGTACGTTTTCTATGAGTTATATTTTTTAATGTTCGTCTTTAGTAGTCGATTGGTGGCGTTAAGCTAAAAGAAAGAAGAAGAAAGGGGAATATTTATCTTTAGTGTGTGTATTGTACTGTATTTCACAGAGATATTACTCTTCTTTTCACTCTATTAAAATTGAGTTACAGTGAAGGAAGTTTTCTTTCCATTTGTTTTAGATTATCCTGATCGATTAACAACAACGATGCAGGAATATAATTTTCAAACGATCACAATTTGTAACAAATTTATACACTTTAGATTCGAAACATATAAATTAATATCAATTTAGGTAATATTATAGTTAACAATACGCAATAAATTTACAATTTAGATTATTGTTAATTTATCGCGTATCTTCAATTTAAAAAGTGATATTAACATTATTCCGAACATAATGTATGTATAAGGTATGTTATGATATTATTGTATTATTTTATTACATTATCATATTATAATAAAATAATACACAATATGTTAAAATTCACCTTTAACTAAATTCATTCTAATTACTTCTAAAACGTGTCTAAACTTTTATTTCATTACCCGATTGCGTATATATAATCTGAAATCTAGCGAATGATCATGAAAACTTCAATATTTGAACATCAATAATATTAAATTGTAATGATCCTTGACAAACGTTTATATCAAATAAATTTTCGTTAAATACTATAATTTCATAAATGATTTTACAATTATATCAAGGAATAAAAACTTTATAACTACTTCATAATAAACGACAAACATACGTTTATAACGAACTGAAGATCGATGTATCCACGTAACAACTGTTGGAACGTTTAATCACTAGAGTGTCGGACAGATAATCTTACATACGACCAATAATGAAATAATTGGTTTACTTTATTCGAAGTTCAAACAAGATAACATATTTCGATGTATTTCAACAATATACGAAAACTATGAATTTACTGTAAAAATAAGAATTAAGAACTTTCATTTTTACTTATAATTAGAAACATCCTTCATTCGTTACGTGCTTCATTATATAATATATACATATCCTTATTATAAACAATATTAAATTGTTATATAATATATATATATACAATTATTATATAATATATACATATCCTTATTATAAACAATATTAAATTGTTATATAATATATATATATACAATTATTATATAATATATACATATCCTTATTATAAACAATATTAAATTGTTATATAATATATATATATACAATTATTATATAATATATACATATCCTTATTATAAACAATATTAAATTGTTATATAATATATATATATACAATTATTATATAATATATACATATCCTTATTATAAACAATATTAAATTGTTATATAATATATATATATACAATTATTATATAATA